>NW_009910695.1:31696-39357 GCF_000696875.1 Nestor notabilis
CACTGGCGGTCCCCTGTATTTTGCTCTAGGCTATGCAAGAGGGGAACAACTGTACTACTGCAGATATCCCACACCACAACAGTAGCCTCACAAACCTTGAGACTGACTTCCAAAAGAACCTGTAACATCTAACCTTTAATTTTGATATTGAAACATGAGCTATAGTGACACATCTCCAGTCATGACAGGATATAGCAAGGCCCAGCTGCCAGTGGAACAATTATGTACGTAGTGCATTCCTCCAGACTGCAGTAGACTCCACACCAGTCTTGTCCATCTTGAGCCAATGGTTTGCGAGTTATTTGTTTTATGCTATTGATATTTAAACACAGAATTAACTGTCTTCTGACTTTTGTTCATTAACATTAGTAAATGAACAAAGGCAGCATTTTGCATTGTGCGTTCTGCTTCCTCTATTCACAGCACCTGCATGTATCTCTTGATTTTTCTTTCTGAACATTTTGAATGAACATGACATATACTGTTGAGTTTCAGTACTACCACATCACCACTTTTCATACCACAGACCATACTGTCTGTCAGCAGAGTTGTCAGGAAACGTCTATTACATACAGAGACCACCTCTGAGGTAGAAAGATCGCACGCTGCTAGTCCATGTTTCATGAGGAGACATTAAGACCTGCAGTGCAATGCCATCAAGCACTGGAGCTGCAGAAGTCATTGTCGCAACACAGAAGAGGAGCACTGACTTTTCTTGCTTATTGCCCCCACCTCTCTCTACCTGTGGCTTTCAGATGAACAACTACTTTCTGCCCTCAAATTGTTAAGAGAACTGTGATAGCTTGTCTTCCTGTCTACTCCTGCCTTTTCTCCTGAAAGTGGCTGTCCTCTGGTAGCATGGGAAGATTATCAGTAGTACTCTAAATAAGAATGAAACTGCCCTATAAAAGCTGGAATGCATCTTAGGCACAGGAAAAACTCTAAGCTTTTATCGTCACAGAGATTTAACTGCTAAGGCCTTACACAGGAGTTTTTAGCTAAGATGTGAAAGGAACTATATGATGTGGATGCCTGCAATGGCAGAAGACCAGACTCAGTGATCCAGCAAGGCTTCTTCCATCCTACATGCAGAAGAAGGTGCGATCCAGGAGTGGGGAGGCTGCTCCAACATTTAAGAAAAGACTTGAAAGGACATGGTCACAAGCAGACATTTCCTCTGAGTATCAAACTCATAGCAGCTCTAGGCTTGTCTCAGGCTCTGTATGTTGACTAGACATTTTCTCAATGCAGTTTCTCAGTTCAGTAGTTCATAAGGCTAGAAATACATTAATCAAACTACATGCATAATAAGCATCACTGGGTTGACCTAGGAGCAGGACACAGCTGGCATTTAACATACATACAACTGCTGTCAATGTTAAATTGTTCTTCTTTATAGTTGCGGTTGCCAACTTCTGCTGAATCAGGGAGAATGAAGACAACAATGGCTTATACAAAACAGATGAGGCAACACATGAACATTTGCAAATGGCTTTGCATTTCTCACGCATGATCACTAGCTGAAGCTGTTCCTAAAACTTAGATAAAACTATAAGCAGGGTTGTACTAGATTCAGAAGGATTCCATCTGTTCTTGAAAGCAGGTTCTACTTTCCATCTCCCAAATCTCTTTCATTCTTACATCACCTCTTTTTCTGTTACACGGCACTGTGTCTCAGCCTTAATTGCAATGGACAACCACAGATTATAATGCTAATGTCCATGATATTCATTGCTAGAAGCAGAATTAAATGATTTTTACATCATTATTTATTTATCATTATTTAAATCAATTTAAATGGTAACAGCCAGAGGCCAAACACCGGCATGACCACAGTACCCAGGCACCTCTCCAGCCCCTATTATGAACTTCAGACAGGGATTCTTTGGCACTCACACAAGGTTTTGAAGACAGAGCAGTTCACTTTACAACCCGGTCAGTTGAGCACTTCCAGCAACTGGAAATAGTCTTAAATATTTTGCTCAAGGTAACTACCCTTATATGACATAAGAAGAATCTTCTGTAATAAAAGCTTTTGCTTGGCACCCCTTTGATCTTCAGTCTACTCTCTCAGGACTGAAATGCACTATCTCATGTAAGAGCTGCTCCATTTATTCCTCCAATTCTTTCACTTAATACATGGGATTGTCTTATTAGCCACTGTTAGACCAACTCAGTATGGATTAGAAACTGGCTACAAGTTAACTCTGAAGAAGCATTATGGAGAATGTCAATAGGTTTATATTGTCACATGCAGTCTATTAATTTCTTAGTGTCTGTGTCAACACATTCAGAGTTGGTTTTACTCTGATTTTTATAGCAAATACACTTACAAGTTAGGAATAGAATTTTTCCCAGGTTTGACTTTCTCTTTTCAAACAAGGTGAAGAGATAGAAGAATTATACCAAAATCTTTAGTAAGAAAATCATATTGAAAGAGGGTGGAACTAATTTGCCAAGTTGTCAGAAATATTTTAAAAACTAACTTTCCTAAATCTGTTATACAGAAGCCTTTTTCCTAGTCTCCCATTTTCCAGCATAGCTCTCTTCTCTTGCTTCTCTACAACTCCCTGAGCCGCAGATAGTATACACTATCAGACAGTATATATTGAAGTATAGTACAGTATATAACAGATAGTATATATGAAATCTCATGTTTCTAAGTTAAAAAATTCTTTGAAAGCAGCCCTGTACATTACAGGCACTTTTGCCTGAGCCATACCAATGACTAAGCGATGGGAAAAACCTACATTCAGCTATACTGTAAAGGAAAATGTGGGTGGGGGAACTGGGCTTTCAGTGTCAAAGTCATTCAGCATTTGGGTGGCACTGTTGCAAAGAGGAAAGAGGACTCAGTCTCACGGGCTTGGAATGGGAGGTTTTTCAGATTTCCACTCTGCAGCCATCTCTCTGGGGCTGGGCAGGCACCGGTGCGACAGAGAGTGTCATTATTTGACTCAGCATGTTCCTAAGCCGCAAAAGAGAAGTGACGTAAATAAAAAGCATGTTGCTCGCTCTTATCTGATAAGAGGGATATCAAGGAGTTTTCTCCACTACCTAGACACATAGGAAGTTCTTTGTCCTTATATTTCACTTTCTCTGTCAACATGCCTTTCTTCAAGCAATTATTGTGACCTTATATCCTCTAACACAAAACAGACAACTATACAGTTCTAGAGACATGATATACAACCACCTGCTACCACAGTGCCAAATACCTATTGTTTAAGCTTCCCATTCTAATCACTCCACAAACTTGAAAACTGATTTCTGATATAATGGATTTAATTTAGGAATATCTCAGATAGAGCCATCTCACCTCCCATGAATTTGGTGGACATTTGCCTCCACCAAATCAATTAATTATCCTGTTGTAGCAGCAAAATAATAAAGTCTTCCAAATTTCTGTGATGCTTCTGGTATGAAATAACAATGCTTCACTTACTGGCCAGTCTCTGGCATTATTGTACAGCCATTCTTTCACACAGTAGGTTTTAATGTAAAATATGCAGTGGTCTTCATTGCAATCAACCTTCTGATCTCCTCTAATATCATAAACTGCCTTTTGGAATGCACCACTGTGTAAGATCTGTTTGGTTAGAGCCACAAGCACACACACACTACCTGCCAGCCCTCAGCAGAGTTCTCCCACTTGGACTCAGTTTGCAAGTTTGTTAAGTAAACCTAAAAACGAAGGGATAACCACAGCGTTGCTTAAACATGAAGCTTGTGATGACACAAACTCCTCATAACAGTGCTCATCAGGCTTGAGGTTGGTTCAGTGGATTTAAAGCTGCCTTTGTCTGCCACTGTATTTCTTTCTTTCCTAAGCAACGGGATCCCAGGACTGTCCAGTCTAGTAACATGCTAAGCCTTATGTCACTCTTTTGTTACTCAGATTTTATCTCCAGAAGCAGCACTGGTTTAAGACCTGGTTGCTGCTTGAGACCTGTAAGTATTACAAGTTTATGAAAAACGAAAAAGTTGAAAATTAAAATGGTTGTTAGCTACACAGGTATGATCCTACTGTGTAGTTGTAGGGTCCCATTATGTGTGGCCATACAGACCAAAACCAGCACCTGGCAATGACTCCCACAGATACAGCTATATAGAGAATGACGTTACGCATACTCTTGTCTAGCAAATTAGCAAGGACAAATTAAAACGCAATGCTAGTCTGTAATAGGTAAAGCAATCCTAATTGATAAGGTAAAATATTAAAGCTACTGTACCACGTGTCTGTACAATGACAGAAACCTATGCCCTCTACATTGTCCCTTCAAGCCTTGCATTTCTGAAAATACACAGACAGACACTGTACATTAACTGAAGCTCTTGAGTGGTCCTGAAGTTGTCTGGTTAATGCAAACAATCTGCAGTGATATCTTTGCATGAATAACTGCCAACCACCTAATGAGAACAGAGCTAATAGTCGTACTCCACATTCAAGTGGAAAGCTTCTAACCTATCAACTATATAAAGATGCATAAAATAGAGGATGACAGGGCTAGCACAACCACCTACAGTAGGTGGGCTCAAAGGAGCTTCTCAAAAGAATTCACAGTATTGATCACTGACAATAAAAAGCTGAAGCAGACATTATGACCAGCCTGCACGTTCATCCAAGTTACTACACATTAACCTACAGAGAAGATGAAGGGTCAGTTATAGTAAAGAGGAGCAGAACCAAGTTCTCTCTTCATGTAAAGAACACCACTCTCAGAAATAATCTCTCCATCCTCTTAGCAGCCTCACAGAGGTGTTGGATTAACAGATAAAAAAAGATTTCAAAGCTGCATTTCAACGGGATGGGGGGAAAGGAGGGTAACAAAAAATAAATAAATAAAAATGCAGTCACCACATGGTTTCTCAAACAGAGGATGATACCAATTTCCATTAATGAACCCTAACTATAAATTAACACAACTTCTGAATAAAATCCACTGAGATATTCCCTACTTCCCAGTCCAGCTGCACTACTTACCTAAAATAATTTCAAGAGTTGTACATCAAAGAAATAAAACACCAAAAATCACAGTACCTTTTCTTCAAAAAACTAAATTTTAGACTATGTGGTAGAAGAAAGTTTTTTCTTTTCTACTCATATCAGTTCTTATTTTTTAGGATTTCTGCTCTGTTAGGTATGATTAGCTAGCCCTTTCACCAGGAGAGGTTTTGTGTGTGTACACGTGACAGCATGTGTTATGTGTATCTACACGTACGCCTGTAAAATCTATTCCTTTAAGCCATCCATTTTCTTAAAGACTAAAAATGGCTTAGGCACATAACGTACAGTGAATAATCTTTTGTTACAAAAAACAAACACCCTTGCGTGTGCCTGACAGAGCTCTCATCAGCGTAAATGCTCATTTTGAAATGAATGAGAAAGACAGGATCCAACTGGACTGCTCAGATTTACCCATCAGACAGAAACACACAGATGCATTTTATACAATGTCAGCATACTACACAGACTAGCATTCTAGACACCAAACTGAAGTCCAAACTCTGTGTAGATTTTACATAGCATCTCCAAAGCCATCTGAAGAATATTCAAGAAGAATACCTTTAAACACCTGTAACTTCAGTGGCAGTTGTTCAGAAAGAAAGCAACTGTGGAAGTCCCCGTAAGAGAACATTTCTTACCAGCATATGCTGGGGAAAAAAAAAAATCCCACTAATGAACATCTTTTTCAATACTAAATAAATTTCCTCCAAAGAAGCATATATCCCTAATTAGAACAAGCATCAATGTTGAAGGAAATTATGAGATTCTGCCTTATTTCTTAATTCAGATCATTCTGCTGGTCTTATTCTGGCTTGAAATTTTTTAAAGCATGCACTTTTGTTTTGGTTTCACACGAAACAAAGGCACTTCTACATCCTCAAGAGAATTCTCAGGTCTCATTATTACATCTCATTTGAACGGGTTGTATTAAACTGCAAAACTAATTTTGAGCATAGCTGCTGCAGAACATAATTGAATGTTTTTAGCTGCCAAAAGCATTGGACCACTGCCAGCATCCCTTGGGACTCACCAGGATTTAGTCCCTTATCTGCCAGTATAGCTCCCATTTGGGGAATGGGCACCATACAAGGATCCACCTCTCCCAGGGCAATGCACTCCCCCTTGCAACTTTCAGCCCCAATGGACACACTCTCCAAGATGCTGTTAAAACATCTTGTACTGGTTCTAAGCAAATATAAAGCAACCTGCAGCTGGCTAAAATGTTAAGATGAGCTTTTAGTCACAGCTGTTGCAGAAACCAAGCTAAGAATGTAGAAGTGGCAATTCACAGACATCAGGGGGAACTAACAAACAAGCCTTGGAGCCACAAAGTAATATTCTCTTATTTCTCCAGCACGGTACAAAAGAACTTCAGATGGACTGGAGAGATTCACTGTTGTAAGAAACGGGGGGGGGCGGGGGGGGCAGTATCTTTGTTTACCTAGGTCTGTGGTTTCTAAGTACCTACTTCTTACTACGTTCATTTCTTGACTCAAAGTGAAAATGGGAATTCACCCTTTTCTTTTTTCCTGTCCAATGTGCGGATGGGGCATATTTCGTTCACTCCATCAATCCCTGCCCCCTACGCACAAACTTGCATACATGCACCTAGCCAGTGGAAAAGAAAAAAAGGTTACTCATTGATCCATTCTACAAAGCTTTCCAAACTGAAATGGGTGGGTTTTACATCTCCAGCAAGGAGCAATATATAGGTAGGTATACAGCATACCTGAGCACAGCTCAAACTGAAGTGTTCATCTTGAATAGCACAACGTTGCTCCTGGCACATTTTAAACCAAAACTCATCAGTATGGGGAGGATGATTATTCTCTGTATACTTTTCTTGAGTTCCAGCATGGCACTGACTGCAGCTCCGCACAAAATAGCAAAATACAAACAGCTTCTGAAGACAATTAAACTGTTAGAAACCACAGTGAAAGATAAGGTAAGCAAAGTATTTACCATAATACTGAAATTATTTACAAGCATTATGTATTGCTTCAAATGTATCTGGTGAGGGACATAATTTTCAAATGTTAAACTTTTCTAACTTAGATTTGTTTTATTGTAGGATGTTGAACTGCTGCATACACCAGAAAACCCTATGGTGAGATTGCTTTAACTTTTCTAACAGTATCATTTTGAATTTGTACTGGTTTATTCCATTGACAAATGGGAGATGCCTTCTTCGTAACTCTGACCTAGTACTCTTAATGTAAGTTAGACTGAGTAAGAAAATACTTTTATTAAAGTTCCTTATTTCTGGATTTTTAAAGACAAAAGCATTCATATTATGTCATCTTAATTACTATTTTCCTATCATGTGTATATTCTAACACACCCACAGATTCAAGTTTGTGTGTATTCCATTTACTCAAGAAATGGTGCTAAAGATTCATACAAGATCCAGGCAAGCAACAATGCTCTTGGGGATGCAGGTTTTGGGAGTGGAAATGCCTCTAGCTGCCATGAGCTCCAGCCATACCAGGCGTATTGCTGAGTTGAACCCAAGGGGAAGCCCCTTTTCCCCCCCTCTGAAGCCAAGTGCCAAGAGTGGCACTGTAAGGCCATATTAACATAGCACTTCCTCCCCTATGGAGTCACACTGCTTTCTCTGAGAATATTCGTGTGCAAGAGTTGTGTTATCAGCAGG
>NW_009910695.1:39388-96612 GCF_000696875.1 Nestor notabilis
AAAACTGCATTCTGCAAGTGTTCTCTTTTGATTATAACTAGATAAAATTACAAGAGCAAGTCCATATGAATCCCTTGTAAATACAGATTTAATTTATACATTATCTAATGCTGATATTTTACATGTTCCAAGGTCAAGAACTTCTTCTATGTAGTATATTATACCAGAGTCATAGAAAGTGTGTGAATAGTCAAAAGTGGTAGGATGCAAGATTTACCATGAAATTAAATACTAATAGTATTTAATAATAGCAACAACATGACTTAAAAGTTTAAAAGGTAAATGCATCCTGCTTGCTTTTGATAATCTCCAACATGCAACAAAGGTCTAGAGCTAGCTGTGGCTAATCGAATGTTACACGTCTCCTGTTATCAGCTGTCTGAAATTTACCTCTAAGATTTTTGAGCCCTGGTAACTATTTCAGAAAGCAAACCATTTTAATCAACATATAAAAACTATCATTATGCATAATTTTTTAAAAAATGCCCAGAGTGCAAAGCTATTTACTCAGGACTGTAAATTCTCTTGCAAAACGACGACAAGAAGAAAGGAAAAAAACTCACCTCATTTCATGCAGGTTTTGTTAGCCTCCTCCTAAGCTTTACAGTCAGGTGCATGTTTTACTTGCCAAAAATATACAGAAGCATGACCAAAACAGATACATTCCTTCTCATTGCTAGAAACAACTGCAGTTGAAGAACCTCATGTACCCAAACTAATTGCTGGGGTTTTTTTCTTTCTAACTTGAGGTGTCAAAGTGAAAAGGAGGAGATCATTAGCTGTTGTTTTACTACCACTACCCCTGACACAAAGCAACACAACTATTGACTAATAGCTTAGTCTTTTTTTTTTCCTTCTCAAAAAAACCATGGTCACGTCAGGAAGGAAGACAATACTTCATTTGCAGCTTAAAGCTTTACGGTCTGATTCTAGGAGGTCCCAAGTACCTCCACTGAAAACTAGAGACAGAGAATTCACATATTTAGATGGTACTTAGTTGATACAGGTTTAACCTATGATGAAAAACTTTAAAAATGTTAGTGTACTAACAGTAATTATCACTAGCAACCATGGTAACAAACTTCTCATCCTACAGGGTGAAATTTACATTTACTGAATTGTCCAGATACAAAGATACAAAATTACGGTGTGCCAAAACTGCACTCAGGGTGACTAGGTGGATTAGGTGCAATCACACTCTAATGAAACCAAATTTAATAAAAAGTCTTTCATTTAGCTATATTTCAAATATAAAATACTGCTTCTAGGATAACCTGCTTATGCCACTATTTAGCTTTGGCCTTGAATATTCAGTAAGAAGACTACAGTGAAAATTCAGTGGTTTATCACTATTTGTTTTGACTTCCTTGAGGTTCCTGTGAGTGGATGGAGTGTTAGCCCCAATTCAACCCCATACAACTTCTTTGATACTCAACAATGAATTATCTTGTTTTTTTTAACTTAAAAAAAGGGAGGCGAGAAGTTTAAAATCTCAGAAGACATCAGCTCAAAAGAAAATATGCTGGGCCTGTGAAATTAGTCTTAAGGGTGAGGAGATTCAAGGCTGGGGGGAAAATAAGATCTATTGCTGGTGACTGGCACTGCAGCTAAAGCTAGCGATACAAACTTGATTTACGTGAGATCAGCATCTAACCCCGCTGATTGCTAATTCCGGAAGTGAAGGTTTTTCAGGCTAATCTCTAAAGGTATTTTGAGTCAGACACAGAGTATTGCTGTGAATTGCCTCTGATACAAACATTTTACAGGTTTGCCTAGCCTCCCTCAGACATTGCCAGTGTTCTGTGCTTTTTAAAGCCTCTTCGTCAAAGTGCTAAACCCATCACAACATACAAAACCCCACAACTGCTGGCCTGCCTACAGCTAACTGTTAACTCAGCAAAAACAAACAAAAAAAAAAGAAAAAGAAAAAAGCAGCATATATGAGAAATGCTGGTTTCTCAGTCATCACGGATGAGGCAGAAAATGTTTTCAGTTTCAGCTGGAAAACTGATCTCTTTAAAAAAGACAGGGTTTTTTCCAGTAATCAAGACTGGTTACGGTAAGAAGCTTGAAACAAACATAAATGTGTGATTTTTAAGAATAATAAAATGTTATACCTGACCAATATAAAATGCTGCTATTAAAATTTGCTATAAGCAACATAGATGAAGGTTGTCTTGTCCTGGCCAAGGTGGCAAACTACACTGGCATCTAATAAACCAGATGAGATTCAGCTTTGGTAGCAGTTGCTATGCAAAACAGGGATGATGGCTTTGGAACCTTTTTAATACGCATCATCAACAATTCTGAATGTTTCTTTCTTTGGAAAACAGAAAGCAACTTCTGAATTTGCTTTAGTAAACACTGTTTTTCTTTCTCTATTGACTACAGATTAGTTTTGGTGATACTTTCCATAGCTGTGTGCCCAGCGAAGGAAAATAGCCACTGCACAGGAAAGGAGATTCTGGAGAGCTTGTAGTCTTTCTGTTTGCATCAGTAAAATTAATATGCAGCTGCACCATGAAAGGAAAATGGCAGGATACTTTAATTCCAGATAAGCAGCAGCAACAGAAAATTTGTATCATCAGAACAGATTGCTTCTTTTTCAAGCTAGATACAGACAGTGCTGACTTTCCTTAACTTACATTTAACGTGCCCCTGAATTAAAAGCAACACAGTAAGACGACTCAAGCCAGGAGCCTGATTCCTTGTCCTGCCCCTCACCCTCAATGCCTCTTTTCCCTTGAGTAAGGTAACTAATTTACTTCACTTTCATTTACCACGTTATCAAGTGAGAACATTTCAACTGTATTTGAAAACACGCTGTTCTACATCAATTCTAATTATTAAGTAGGTAATATCAGAAATGGCACAAGAATTAGGAAGAAAAAAGTATATTCCCATATGTAGCACTGCGGAACAACCCAGAGTAATAATTCCTAAGTTTTTTAAAAAGAAAATACTCGTGCCTATCCTTGTGAAAGCTTACTACACATAAATACACATAACTTGATTTACTCTTTAGTAGCGTTTTCGTACAATTGCTGCCATGACTAATATCCAAGTGGACATTTTAGGCATTTATTTTATAAGGAAATACTTAAACAACTAACAAAGAATTCGCAGAAAAAATGTTAAAGATCTCTCTCAAAAACTAACTTAAAAAAAAAAAGAGAGTACAGATGTATCTTCTCAACCAATATCCTGGATACTCACTTCTGCACATGGACCACAACCTAACACATGCAGGAAAAAATGCTGCAATGTTAGTTTTAAAAATATTCCTTCTTTCCCTAATCTAGGACGGATGCATCTTCACAGCTGTGACCTGCTTCCAGAAGGGCACACTGAAATTACAACCAGAAAACAGCCAAGTAAATTCTACATTCATCCAAACCATTAAAATCTTGAAAAGATTTTCCTTCAGTGACCCTGGAAAGGTAAGATTTCCTCACAATCCTGAATATTGCTTGTTTTCTCCAGCAGACACCACGTACAATGGTGGAATTGCACAAAGCAAACTTAGTAGAAAAAGTTATCTGCCTTTCATTACCTTGGAAATTAAAAATGTTCGATTTTCTGCACTTTTGGAAGAGGCATTCACACCCATCCTATCAGTCAATGGCACGTATGTACTGGGCAACCACATGATGTGCCAGACAAAAGGACAGGGATTACTGAAAAAAATGTGAACAAAATGTGTCATTACTACATTCTTTCCTTTTCTGAACTAGCCTTTGTCTCAGCTTGCCCATTTGTAA
This sequence comes from Nestor notabilis, assembly GCF_000696875.1. Taxonomy (NCBI): domain Eukaryota; kingdom Metazoa; phylum Chordata; class Aves; order Psittaciformes; family Psittacidae; genus Nestor; species Nestor notabilis. The sequence goes on from NW_009910695.1 coordinate 43,150, forward strand.
AAGACTTTGATTACAGCCCTCTTGATTTTTCAGTAAGAAAGCTGGAAGTATTATTTTTGATTCTGATGCACTGTTTAAAAGTGACAGGATTTTCTTTATCTTGCAGCCATGTGAGTCTTCATGTGAATCTTATGAGAAAAAAAGCCCCAAGGAATTTTTGAAGAGCTTTGCAAAACTAATCAAAAAGGTAATCAGAGTTGAATCCTCCTGGGTGCTTTTTGACATTTTGCAAACAATTAGAGGTATCTTATTTAACACTATTTCTGACAATGCGTTGTTTTTACAGTTATTCAAGGACTAATACAGGACACACCAGAGCTGAAGACTACTGAAATTCTACTATTTAAAGCAGACACTATGATATTTAAGACAACATGAAAAATGTAAATATTTTGAGTTGCTACTGTGCTATGCTCTGTATGTATGGCAAGTGAAAGCTTATCCAAAAATATTAAGCAGTCTTATTTGGATAGCTACTCAAAAGGTGGATGCTGTTTTGAAAGTGACCCTAGCCTCACTTTGCAGTGAAAATTCAATTGTAATTTCACAAAAATAGGTTCTTTTAGGGTTCTCAACTATCACCTGCTAAACTAGAAATATATGAGATAGCTACTCCTGTATTTTTGATTTGATCTTAAATGAATCTGAGAGGGGTGTGAAACTTTTTAAAGAAAATGAACAAAGAATTGTCAGTGGCTTTGAAGCCTCAAATGGTATCTATTTGGACTGATGTCCTGGTCTACAGTAATACCACACACACTTTTATTTATAAGTTTTTAGACGATATCTTAGCTAACTATGGAAAAATATCCTGCATTTAACTGCCTTATATACTGGAAAAACATTTACAAATCATACTGTATGCCACGGGTCTGACTTATGTCCATCTTGAAGTTAATGGCACATTTTGCCACAGCTTTCAATAGGGAGAGAAGTAACCCACATGCTCTAAGTGGAGATATAAGATTCTGTGGGAAAAAACTCATTTCAGAAGACGGAATTCTACCTAGACTCCCTCAATGTGATAAATACAGCAGAAGCATGACTGGCTGGTAAGACCAGTCACTGCAAAAGGTCCAAGAAATACAGTAATTTATGATTATTCAGTGCGAAGCAGCTCAGATGCATATTGCTCTTTCACAGAAAATAGTATTTTACACTTGTATTCTTGTACCATTAACACTAGTTCTCTCTACTCAATTCATTTGAATGGTTTAAGTTTTAATTGCAGTTTTTTCTTTAAAAACTGTCAAGTTTTTTTTTTTTAATGTGGAAACCTGTCTGTACAACTTCTGAATCCTGAGCATTTCTGTGGAACTATGGTCAGAGATAGCACTGAAACTTTGTAAAATAAAAGTAAGTACACTTAAAACTATTTTTCAGCACTTAATTATATATCAGTGTATTCTGCTTTCAATGATTCTGTACCTCTAGACTCTTCCATCTGAGAAGTAACTGTTAATTTAACCCTCAAACAGATATTAGCTCCATATGAGGAAATGAAGCTTGGAAGAGTACAAAACCTTCCAGTAAAAATTAAGCTTTCATCTAATTTTCTCTCTACGTAGTAGAAACGTGGTATAGAAAGAAAACTGGAAAACTACATCTAGTGTTATGATGGAAAATTACAAGCTTAGTTACCTCCAAAAATAATGACATAATATTAAAACTATTTCCACTTCACCAATGTCAGCCTAAAGGAAAACTGATACAAAAAGGTTTTTTTGCATACACATTTTTGCTCCCCTGAAATGTAAACCTCCTCAAAAATACTTGTCAGAGGAGGAAGGAAGATCCTCAGGGCAACAACAAACCAAGTTTCCACAGTGAACTTGCCTTGTTTCTGATGATGACTGTTTTGATTTATATGGGGTTTTTTTTCCCCTCTTTTATGTTTCAAAATCTGCTTCTCCTCTGAGCGATGTTCTATTTCATACCTCAGTGTTTCCACATTACTGCATGAGAATTAACACTCAGATATGAGTTACCACTCATATGTAAGTAATCAGGTTTAAATGGTGCCTTTTATCCCCGTTTCTCTGACTTTGCTACTCATTAGGTCCCTTAATCAACAACTGGTAAGCAATAGGCAAAGCTGCTGCTGTGACTGCAATAGATTTTAAAATTAAAGTAGAAAAAGTCAGGGTAAAAACAACTGGGCAAACATTAAAGCAAGTCCTGCACTTGCAGAGTACCTGCTGATGTTTCCACAATGTTATATTTAAGTCTTTATGAAGGTGTTTGATTGAATGCCTTTATTATTAACTAAGTGCTTATTCTGGTGAGTCCCAGAGGTCATCAACATATAAACCAGCACTTTGCATTCACTTCTACGGAATATTTGCATATGCAGTGCTTTGGGGAAAAAGCTTTATTTTTGTACAAAGAATGTAGACTGGTTTTGGATTTTTTTCATTTGTAAATGTCTTTTCCAGTAACTTGCTAAGTGCATTCCAATCAATACTCTCAAAGAGCCTGTTAAAATTCTGTTGTGCAGATGAAATGTGATTAGCATGCCCTAACAAAGAGAATATTGTACATTACATATTTATTAGTAATGACTGTATAGCATCGAGAAGCAACTTTTTACCTGGGTGGGATATTTTCTGACAGAAAGGCAATTCCCTACCAGAATGTCATAAGCTAACTGGTTACTCCTGCCTACACTGGAAGTTTCTGGGGTGTGTATACAAGGCAGCATGTAATGCAGTAAGTAATGTAGCTACTTCTTTTTAGTGCCTTGCTCTACTATTTTTGAACTATGGATCTTATCACAGCAAGCATAGTGATAAAGGTTTTGTGGGTTTTTTTGGGGTTCTTGGTGGTGGTGGTGGTGTTTTAAACCTATTATAGTCACTGAGGCTATTTCTTGCACCTGCAGAATAATTTAATTCAAAATGTTCCTTCAAAGAATTCAAAAAACTAGTGAAAAACTGTAACAAATGTAACTTAGAGGGCTACCTGTACTGAGATCTTGCACTGTATTTATTGGACAATTCAGTCCAGATATGTATGGAAAATATTAATCACAAAATTATCTGATTTTAGTTAATACCACACTTCTGTGCAGTGTCAGCACAATCAGTGGGCAACTTTGTACGCTTTGACTTACACAAGACTCAAGCCTCCTGCTACCTCTGATTTGTCAGAGCAATGAAAGGTTGAGTGTCTTCATTCAGGGTGCGTTATTTGAATCTCAAATCAAGAACAGGAATATAGCAGATCAGTCTTCAAGAAGACACCATCTTGTTCATTGACACCGTTCTCAAGAGGAAAAAAAAGATGCCCAGGAGGAATACGTGGTCCTCACATGGACTACTTACCACAATTCCAGATGTGTACACAACCGTGATTTATTTGTAAGATGAACTATCTTTGTATTAACTGCACTCTCTGCATTAACAATGTGTGTTTCATGCATTGAGTACATAGAGTAAGCTGTAAGAGCTATTACCTCCCAGGGAGGTTTTTCAATGTATTTATGATTTTGGTCTTAAGTGCCCTTTGCAGGCACTTCAGGATGTGTTTTAGCATGGTATATACAATTCTGTATAATATTTACTTTTCCTGAGAAGATTATTTTTTATACCAACTCATCTAATTTAATTATTTATTACATTTCTGTGAATGAATGTTCATACTAAGGACTATGTGGTCTGATTTATTTATATGCCTGTGATATTAAATAATTTTAGCTAATACAATTCTCTTTTGTTCTTTTGGTTTTTCTGACCATTCCTACTCTGACAGCAGCCCGTAAGTGCCCCAGTAAATTTTATTACCCCACACTGCCATAGATTTGCTGGATCAGACCAGGGACATGGTATACAAAGTTTATCTCTCCCTATTCTTATGTAACTGTTAAGAAGGGGGTCGTTAATTTTTTATCGTTCCCATCTTACCTGAAAATTTTTTAAAAATTGGCTTTTTAGGCTTAATAAATTCCGTCTGGCAAACTCCCAGCAAGTTCAATCACATCACCTAGACTTCTTTAGACTGAGATGAACAGGAATTTGTCAGCTTCATGTTTTGAGTCTATACAGAATAAAGCCAAACACCTGAAAACTTAACTCCAGAAGCAAGAGTTACTCAATCCGTTTTTCACTGTTCTCTCTCATCTTACCTTTCTCTTGCTTTGAAACATCAACCCTTCTTTGCGTCCCAGTTTGACAGGATGTGTTGAAGGAATGTTTTATCTTTCATAAAAATGCCTTTTCCCTAAAATGTAACAAAAATGGACTTTGTTCCAACAAATGATCACAACGCTCTATCAAAGACTAGACAGTAACAGCTATTCCTTCCCTTTTCATCTGTTCAGAAAATACTGACTCAAACTTTATCTCCTTCCATTATGTTACCTGTCATCACATATCTGCTTTTGTCGGGCCTGATTTTCTTAAGGAAAAAAAAAAAAAAAAAATAGAAATCCTTAAAAAGTAATACTGGAGATTGCAGGCATAAACTACTCCTACATCCAGAACAGAGGACAACCTACAGGACAATGCCGTTATGATCTCTCTCCCAGATGACAAGAAATTCTGCTCTGCCCAGTAGGTATTTTCCTCTTGAAAAATAGCCAACAAACTAACTCTCAAGGAGCTGGATGTACCAGTTGCCTCCTGTTTGCTCCCAAATACTTCAGTGGTGGAGATACCTGAATTTGCAGCCTCGACCACCCTGTAAAAGTGTTCAGAGACAAGAGTAAAAGGATAGGGTCTAATCCAAGCAACCCCTCCTCTATGTTTGCACACAAGAAACCAGTGGGAGTCAGGTATGCTGGGATTCACTGCTAGTCAATTCTGAGTCACCTGTCCACTCACTGAAGAGACACAGACATACCCAGCAACAAGTCACCCTACACCAAACTAGGCATGTAATACTGGTGACTGGGAAAAAAACATAGGGAATACTTCTCACTAAGTACAGATTTGATGCCATTGCTAGGTATGATGAATCTTACTTAAACTACATAGGATTTAAATACAAGTCAAAAGTTCAGAATACTTCTAGCTTCTCCTTTCTGGTATAACATTTAATTTTGTACATACACACTGCTTTTCTTACTTGGATCCTTCAGTATTTTTACCTACAACTAGAATCACATGAGAAAATACAGGAAAGAAAATATTTAAAGTAGACACTGCTTTTAAAATCTAAAGAATCTGAAAAAAAAAATTACAGATTAAATATGTAAGTATGATTTCATAAATATTATTAAAGGCTGATCTAACAGTGACTATGCTGTGGGCAACTGGTAATGTGTAAGTATCTTGACACTACACCGTAGGAAGCAAACAGACCTTGAAGCCTATGGCCAGGCTACTTTGTCTTCCAAAGTACATGGTTCGTTGTGTAACTAATTATAATGCTATAGACATCATAAAACCTGAAATAGATTGCATAGAAGCTTTAATGGAAGTGCTTTAAACTTCTCACACACTCAGAAGTATTTGAGCTGGAGCACAGCACACAATTCCTGTTGTGCATTGTATGGTATCTCCTGCTGCAATAGAGAAGAAAAAAGCCTCCGAACCCAAAGACAATTGTGCTAACACTAGAATAAGTCAGCTATTTAAGTCTGTTTGGATGTCTAGGTACAATTTTGTGCAAATTGACCTAGATATCTGTACAGATGCAAAAGAACTGCCTTTCAGAGTTGGAACATCTCAAACATGTTGGTCTGCAGTGCCCAGAAATGCTATGCTACTTCTCTCAATAAGGTTTTTCTTACACCTCCTGCAATTGTTCCAACAGCTTTGTGGGGTGGGGAACAAAACTGTACTACAGTGTGCTTTGCTTTGCATTTGTGCTTATGATCCATGTTGTAAAAGGAACAAAGATGAAAGAGAGCATTTCCTATTCAAACATCATCTTTGTCCAAGCTAATCCTCTGAATTACTTTACTGCCACCTGTTGACAGTTACATGGAAATTCAACACAGTTGCAGATACAAAATAGGTAAATTGAAAAAATGCTTCTCATGACAACATGCTTTGAGATACACTACACACAGTTTTACTCCCCATTTAGTTTTCCCTTTTCCTGCTCACAAAGCTGACAACTTCCCAACTTCTTGCCCAACTGTGTTACTGATGTAACGTCATGAAGTGCATGTCTAAAAAACCCAGAATGAAGGCATCTGATAAATTACTCAAAAAGGCTTCAGAGATGTTAATAAAAAACACGGGGCATTACTCATGTAAAGTAAGTTTTTTTTGATGGGATCTTTGTTTCTCTATTCTCGTATCTTTACCTCTCTCCCTATTTACATATGACAGGATTCCACTACTTCAGCATCTTTTCTTGCACACTGTCTACCACTCTTGAATGTGTTGGAAGTATCAGCAACAACTTACAGAGGATGAAGGGTTTGCATGGTAGCTAAAACTTGTCAAGGAATTAGAGAGGATGAAGATTGAAAGTATGGAAATAAGGAGTCACTCAGAAAATTAAAACTTAGTTTAAAATTAAGACAAATGACCTCACATCATGAATAATATGCACACGTCAAAGCCTACTACCTATATACAGATGTTCTGAGACCAAGTTAAGCTGTCTCTATTTTATTTTGGACAAGAGCATCTTCACTGGACTTAACGCAGTTTAGCTTGTATACATTGATTTCACATCATTAGCTGGCTTATTTTTCGAAAGAATCACCTTCAAAATAGAACTGGATTAACCCTGGCTCACAGGTCATGCCACTCAGTGTTTATCCTGACAGTGGCTTGTAGCACCAAGCAGCAAAGTAGTTTGTAGTGAAGCTGACAATGATATATAGTCAGCTGAGATCGTTCAGAATCTTTCTCTATATTGTCTGCATATGGAATTTAAGACAACTCTCCTAAATCAGGGACTTGCTAAGGTAAGCAGTAAACACAATCCCTGTTCTTATTCCTGTTCTTAGAAGGGAAATGATTCCTCCTTTCTAATGTACATAAATACCAAATATTCACCAGCCTTTAGGCATCTTGCCATCTTTACATCCAGCAACCTTCCCTGTGATTGCCTGACCAAATACAGTGATGTTTTCTGTTCTCTATACTTAATTCCTAATATTTAACTTACTTTTCTGACTGCTCCCCAGCCACAAACTGACAAATTTGTGCAAGTATCATTACCCAAAAGTATCACTCTTGTCCGGTTTTGTATGACTTGGAGTCCACTGTTTTACATGCCAAGTTAGGATATCCCCTGCACAGATATATAGACATGATTTTACCCCTATCAAAACTGAATTTCACCATTCCTTTGCCTAGTCTTGCAAGGTTTTTCCAGAACTTCTTGCTCTGCCCTTGTGCTCACCAACCTACCATCACCACACTTTCGCAAGGTAAGAAGTCACAAAGATTTTAATTTTTAAGCCACAAAGTGAGGGGACCACTCACAAACCAGATATAACAGAAGATACTTCCAGGCCAGGCTGGACAGGGCCTTGAGCAACACGGTCTACTGGAAGGTGTCCCTGCCCATGGGGGAGGGTTGGAACTGCATGATCTTAAGGTTCTTTACAACCCAAACCATTCTATGATACAGTATGTCTCATATCAAGTTCATCACAACAAAAGCTGTAACACTGTGACAGAGCAGTGCTCTCGCATCCTCTCTTAAAACCTTAAAATAAGCGTAGAGACAAGAAATCATAGAATCATAGAATGGTTTGGGTTGGAAAGGACCTTAAGATCATCTAGTTCCAACCCCCCTGCCATGAACAGGGACACCACACACTAAACTATGTCACCCAAGGCTCTGTCCAGCCTGGCCTTGAACACCTCCAGGGTTGGAGCATTCACAACTTCCTTGGGCAACAATGATCCATCCGTTGGATGAAAAAGGGGTCAAGGCCAGAACCAGTTTATATAAGATGGGCTGAAGGAAAGACAGTATCTGCAAGGAGTCAAATAGATAAAAATGTGCCATGTTGGCACACCAAATCCAGCATTACATCAAATTCAGAAACAACTACAAGCTTATGACTGCCTTTATGGATGGCAAGCAGACACACCGACGTAAAGACCAGATCATAGAACAAGAGGGCGGCAGGCAGCTGAGAAAGCAAAAGAGAGCTGCTCCTCCTGATCCCAGCTTTTAAAGAACTTAACTCTCACCAACCCTCAAATGCAGGTAGGGAAATCATGTTTGAAAAGATAACTTTATTAAAAGAGCTACAATGCTCCCGTTTCTGAGAAAGAATTAATGACCAGAAGTTATGAAGTTAACTTCTTCAATACAAGCTAAAATACTTCAGGGTCTGGTGAACTCCTTCTTCGGAGGTAAAGCCAACATTTACGTGACTATGGTCCGAACCCTGTGAAACAGATCTGATCAGTCCTGAAGATAATTTTCTTTGATTTAGAGGATAATGTCTACACAGATACTATTAATTCTGACAGGTTAAAAACAAGGATAAGGAAGAATATTAGAAAAAAAGAGAAAACATTATTTTATGCATCAGGTGTTTATAAAGACTACTATCATTGTGCTTCAGGACCTCATGGATAATTCATCTCATTAGTATTATCATTACTCCCCATTTTTACCAATGGAGAAATACGTCAGGCACAAAGTTATCAGATAGCTTTCCCAAAGCTTTAGATTAAATCTGTATGAGAAGTATAGAGTGAAGCAAAATGATGCTAATAAATCCGGTCCATCACCTTTACCATATACATATGAAGACACATAGGCACAACACCCAGCACACACACACACATCCTTTTAACAGCTCACCTAGTATCTTATGAATGCTATTCACAAGGGCATGAAACACCCCCTTCAGACAATGTGCATTTGCTAACAGTGAGGCCAATTTTAAACTCCCTATCTGTAATTAAGTAAGCTGGAAGTTTCTACTATATTTTGCTGCCTCCCACACATACAATCTTTCTTTTTAAGGCTGCTTAAGAAATGGGGTACATAAAGAAACCAGTGAAACAAGTCAACACAGCGAGAAACATCTGGCTTACCTGGTAGTATATTAAAATAAAAACTAAAGGCTCTTTGCCTGGGTTTTGTGAGCAAAGAATACACAGGAAACCCATCACAATTTACTTCGCCACTAAAACATACTTTGTGATAAGGCTGAACAATTTGTAATGTGGTGGGGTTGGTGGTGTTTTTGTTTTTGGCTTTTTAAGAGTTCATTTTGTGGTAAACTGGTATTTTAAAATAAAAATATCCTGATATCAAAGTTACTTAAACTAAAAATAGGCATAAACCTACTTACAAAGTTTTGGAAGAGTCTGTTGCTGGTTCCATGTTGTGTTTTCTTTTACAATCACATTTCAAATCCCGTCTACTTAGTAATTTCTAGTCCTTCCTCCCATGTTCATTTCTTTCCTAATCTTAATTTACTCCCTCCTCATTCTTGTACTCATTTTTTCTTCCACCCTCCTCCTCTCCTTTAGATAAAGCCAAGTTAATGGTGCATGACAACAAACATTACAACTCTTTTGCATTAACACCACACAGGACAAAGTATTGGCAAGTCTTGCCCCATTTGTTTAATATTCAGAAAAGCACCCAAATTACTCCCAGTTGCTTCCGCACTCTGCTTTTATAAAAAGTTGAAAATGGCAAATTGCCGGTACACAAAACCTTTGCTTTTGGGATACTGAACAGCTAGCAAGAATCCATACCATTGCTAGCTGGTCAGCTAAATACAACCTTTTAATTGCAAAATGGCAAAAGCCATCCGTATTTTGGAATCTACTGGTGAAAGCTCAGAAACATCAATGCCACACACACTGTACCATTAGGAGAGGTATGACTTGAAAACAGATACACATACAAATCACAAATAAGAAAAACTCACAGACTCTTTGCTATCCCTGGAAGAATTTTCACTTTCCTTCTAACAGTTTCTAGCACAATTTTTCTCCAATACCAGTTACAACTTGTAGCACAAAGAAAAGGTTATTTTTTGCAATGAACAGCTGGCCTGGAGTCTACCCAGAGCTAGAAGGCCGGGAGCTGATGGAAGAGGAAGAGGTGGGAGGGCTTGAAGTTAGCAGGGCCTGCCTCAGAGTCATAATTAAAAGTGCCCTCTGAGGGGCTTGGTGCTTCAGTTGCCACCTTTCTCACTACATGGAGCGCTGTCCTCTCCAGACGGTGGAGCACTCGTCCCATTTCTGAAATACTAACCTAGTATCACCAGCTGAACGATTGTTCTGAGCATTCCTGATTGGCTTACTGACTCCCTTCTTGGTGGGCAAATCATGGGACAAATCAGGTGTCCCATGTTCTGTTAAGACAGCTGCTGTGCTCTACTACCCCTGCTAGTTTTTCCAGATTCTTTACTGGAGTACTTTTAGACAAATATACATAATGAAGTTTTGCTTGGTGACACTGGCTTTAGAAACTCTTGCTCCTTTCCCCACCCTCATCCGCTGTTTCAACTCACTCAATCCCAAACCCTTCAGTGTTGTCTCAGCTGGGCAAGTGTAACAGGAGCTGCTCTTCAGACCTGAAATTATTCAGGTTAAAAACAGCCTTGGTTGGTTGTTGTTTTGTTTGGTTGGTTGTGTGGTTTTGTTTTATTTTTTTAACTGATTATTTCATTATCTGGTTTACGCCACGGCTCTGCAAAGAGCTGAACAAATACCAGGTAACAACCTAACCTGGCAGTAAGAAATTTTTATGGCACTAAAGAACAAACTACTGGGTACCTATTGCCTCAAGCTCCTTTTCCACCTGTGTTTCACTGGGCAGCCCCCAACAGTTGCATTTGTTTAGTGGGGGAGAACAAAAAGACAAATTATATTGGATCTGGGTTAGTTCTCTGACCCAAACATAGGCGTTGCAGCACCACATGAAGTTGCACAATGACATGAACTAACACAACAGCAGAAGAAAGACAGAAGATGGGAACAACAATCAAGCATCAGGAGAAATGAGCACAGTCAGCTCAAGTCACTCCAGCTGTGGCAAGATCATTGCCCTGGCCCAATACCCATGGCACCTACACCAGTTTGGGCTGCTTGCAGTAACTGCCTTTAAAACACGTGCACCTTAAGCACGAATGTTCTGCATCATTACACTTTCCTTAAGAAGATGTTGTACAAGGCCAACTCAGAAGTAGACTGGGCTGGGAATTTTTCAGTGAAATGTCTTTCCACTGGATGATGAGTTTGCTGAAACTGAAACTTTTCTTTGCAACTCTCACTGAAACAGCCTGTCAGAACTTTAAACAAAAATTTTTTCTCAGGTCCAGGATGGAATTTCTCTTAAAAATAAGAGCATGTGCACAAGAGCAGAGCGGACATCAGGTTTCTGAGATGGGCATTCACCAGGGAAGTGAGTGCCGGAGCTGGGGTCCAGCCAATGCCTTCTCCATTTAGACGCAGTCCACCAACAAGCCACAGGAGATGACAACTTAACAGGCTATTGACTGCTACAGATCAGCCTCCCTCTTTCTTGTTTATTAAAACAGTTGAAAATTTTCAACATCATTTCAGTGTGACACAGGAAAAGAAGTAAAAATGTTAGAAAATAACACTTCTAGGAGGTGGTGAAATATTTTCTAGCTAGTTCTTTCTGGTTCTTGTAAGATTTATTTCAGTGTTTGAGACAATCCTCTGGCATATTTCCCAGCCTGATGCATATGCCTTATTTAGCTTTTAAGGAAAAGTCAGTGGGCAGCACAGTGATGACGGTCAGATGAAGAGCAAGAGAGGTATGCAGCAAATATTAAATGCCTTTATGGAATGAAAGAAACTGTAAGGTTGGAAAGTCAATGGAAGAACAAAAAACATTAATAATCCCATTTAAAACTTCTCCTTCTCTTGAAGTTTCTATATGAGTACAGATCCATCAATAACCCATTTCATTATCAAAAGCACCACCCAAGGTGTTTTCCCAGCCCCTACAGACCTCCTTATTTTCCACCAAGACAAAGCACCAACATAACTAGTTCACTTCAGTGAAACTGCTCTGCAACAACAGTCAGGTATCAGCAGTCACATGACTTTGGATAATTCATGCCCAGTTTTTAAGATAAAGGAATTATTATTTATGCTTTAAAATATATGATGAATGTATCTTCAGGTTCATAAGTCACATACATACCTCCATACATTTGTAACAATATTTTATAACCGTGATCATAAACAGTGATTCAAACTGCGGTTCTTCCTGTTGCTCTTTTTGAATGTTACTTACATATAAAAAATTATCCAGACATATGTGACCAGCTACCCACACACAGTTCACATACATAGAGCATACACATGCCCCAATCCTATTAACCCTAGAGACAGACAACTAAAAAATTTCATGTGAATGTGCCATATTTCACTTGTCGCAGGCATTCTCTTTTACTGCCTGTCCAACAGGTAGTTAGAGCATCCCAAAGTTATAGATCTACACTGCTAAATAAACAGAAAAAAAGAATAGTGAACGCTACACAACGAAAAATCAACTTGATGTTTAACATTAGATTTCTGAAGTTGTCAGACTTTTACCCAATAATGCAGCCAACGTAATTTCAAAACCAGTGTTCTTCACTTAAACTCTGCTACCAGGCCCACATATAGTCTATAAACGGTGTTATATAGCAACCCGCTCTTTTGGTTTGATACTTGGTGAGAAAAGGTTACATATTTTTATCATTATTTCTAAACAGATGTTTTTGAGACCTCTGTCTAACCTTGCTGTCTGGGAATATGACTTATTGTAAGTATAAACTGAAGTACTGTTATAGGGGAATTTTTAAAACAGCACAGTGCTGACCTAGCTTGAATTCTACACTCTGAATCCCACTGCAACAACAGTTGCAGAAACCACAATTTGGTGCCAATTATCAACTTTGGTTTTTTGGCATCCTTTTGACTTACACTGAGTTTCTGCAGATCCAAATTCCCCTTTTCACCACACAGAAGTTAATGGACACAAATAACCAGCTAAAAATTGGTCATACTGATGGGTTCTAGCACATGACCATAAAACGAGTCAGACAGTGATTAGATCTCAGACTTCTGACATCAAAAATCATGCCAGATATGGCCCACTTTTTTATTATTATTTACACAGACTTAATAAATTTCAGCTGCTTTGCAACATAACAAACATGGAACTAGCTTTCCTGTTACTTTATACTTGCCCTCACCAATCGTGCTGGTGGCATGTCTCCTGCCTTGACAGTTACTAAGGGAACAGCACCTCATCAGTTTAATGTAGTCTTCTGTTCCTCTGGAGGTAGCAAGGGGAGGAGGACTGCTGTCCTGTCATTCACCTCCATTTTTCACATCAGTTATTTGTCACTGTCATAGTGAGCTAAAATCACAGACTGTCAAAAATCAGCAATGTGATGTAGACAGTTCTACGAACAGCTATTTTTCTGCTGGCAAGACCACTGCATTTAATACTGTTAACTAAAGCCTTTGGAAAGACTATTCCAAATCATTGTCATTATCTCTGTGAGTAAGTAAGACATGAGTCTTGGATGCTTTTACCAGGAAAAGGTCATATCCATATATCTTGCGCTCAGGAGAGGAAACAGAACAAATTAGTCTCTATCAGCTGCTCCTTTGTAACCTACAGCTTGGTAAAGGGACACTTACCTGATGGCAACTGCTCTTTTGCATGTCTCTAGCTTGAGGACTACAGTGGTTTAACTCTCAGTCAAAGACAGAAAGTATTGCTAGGAGAGAGTACCTTGTTTCTGTCAACAGCCATGGTTACAGTGTTCAGAACATAAAAATTCTTAGGTTCAGGCGTTTCTCAGATTTCAGTAAATACAGACAAGTTTGACAGACTGGTATCCTGGTGTAAATGCAGTGCACATTTCTTGGCTCCTGTAAGCCGACAGGAAGCAAGAACAAAAAAAATTTTATTACTTGGATTGTGATTTCAAGTTCCATAATTTCTAACTTTCCTGCCTGGTGTTACAACCTCGTTATAATTCCGGCCTCAAGCAGCAAAGAATTTTTATTCTGCTTGTATCTGTAACCCTATGGTTAAAAGTCTAACTGGGGAAGAAGCTGCTAAGATAAAGTGACACTTTGCAAGACAAAGCTTAGCAAAGCACCCCTGCAGGGGATCACAGCAAGGATACGGGTATTTGGGAAGTGTCCAGTGGTTACTGAAACATACTGTATCCTGCTATCTCAGGCTGAAGTGCTACTAGTGTGCTGTGCACCTGACTTTGCAGGAACCCTTTGCTAACTTTCCAATTCAGCTATAGCAGCCTTGTAAAGTCTCAAGTGGCAATCACCTTTACACTGCTCCTTTAAAATGTCCTGCCCACATCTGCCTCATGGTGGTTCTTCTGTTTCCATTTACTTCTTCCACTCTTGGTAGTAGGCAACTTCTCCAACTATCTAGCACTCTCAAACTGATTTCCAGACTACTATCTCCAGCCTACCAACCTCCTACAATATCCGGCCCTTTAGCACAAAAGAGGAAAGAGCAGCACATTCATGAGTCAGCAGGTGCATCACAGCCTAAGTTCTGTTTGTACCAGCCCGCAGTCTTACACATACCTCCTCCTGCCTTTTGGAGATGCCAGTACGCCGAAACCTGTTACGTGCATGATGGAGAAGTCTACTGACTCCGATACCACCACAGTTTCCTCATGTGGGAGCAATGGAATCAATTCTTCTGCTCCTCTCTCCTATAAATTCACTAAGAAAAATATTAAAATGTTATTGGTACAATGTATTAGTAGACTGAAATAAATACATGGTGGCCATACTTCTTTGCCATGGAGCAAAATCATGGGACATGATTATACAAGACCAGAGGCAACGTCAACCACCATCTGACCCCAAGGAGAACTGCAGGTGCCACATGAGAACACACAGACTACACGTTCTATGTGACGCACACCCATAGCAGCAGCCAGATGAGGAGGCACCAGCAGATGGTGCCCCACAACAGGTACTGCCAAGAACCACACAGCAGCTCAACCTCACCAGAAATGGCTTCCTCTGCACAGCTCTCTACACGGTGCTCTTGCTGTTTGATGTCCCTGAAAGTCAGAGGCAGGTAATTTCAGTTTCCATAATTATCAATTTCCAAAGTATGAATTCACTTAATTTTAAAAAATACTTTTATTTAAAAAATTAATCACAGGAAAAGCTTACAAACAGCAAAGCTCCTTTACAAGAAATCCTTCAGATAGTATGACTAATCTACCTGTACTTTTTAAATGTAATAAAACATTGAGTCAAGACCTACTCATTTTCTTACTCCTATTTTTTTCTTCTGTTGTTTTCTCTTCACAATCTTTCAATCATTTTCTGTGTGGAAAAAACCATCAGCTTAGTTTCTGAATATAAGTAAAAGTCCTTTCACTTCTGTTCACAATTCAGGATTCTCACAAGAACTGCAGTGCAAGAGGCCCCACATACCCCTTTGTCTATAGCAGCAAGAAAAATGCTTTTACTTTTCAGTGCACTGTATGGTATATATCTGGCATTCTCTCAAAACCAGTGATCTTGCTGGGTTTTTTAATTTTATTTTTTCTCTCTGCTTTTATTGATTTGCAGACAATGTCCAGACATATTTGGACAATAAATATTTGGACCTTTGTATGTATATACTGCCAAGAAAAGGGCAAACTATTTTTAATGTCTTTTAAAATTATTAATATTAGTTTCCACTTCCTCAACATTTAAGGCGTTCCATGTTATTGCAGAAACAATGAATTACATAGAAAAAGGAGTATTAAAAGATTACCGCCATGAAAAAAAAAAGAACTCAAACATTACTGATTGCCAACTTCTTTCTTGTCCAGACATGCTATAAAGGCTTTAATTCTGGATTTTCTGAGAAAAGTCACATTCACTGAGTACTAACAATCCACTTTATCTCCCCACCATCTCCCAGTTGTTGTCACAGCCAACCAGCACTTCAGTCTTCACACCCAGACCCCTCTTGCCAGAGCCACAGCCCTTCCACATAACACCCTTCTGCCCAGCTACACCCACCACCCTTACCCACACCCTGAAGTGGCCCCAGCTACAAACTCTCACTTTTCCTGGAGCCACCTGCCTCCTGCCTCATTCTGTCCCCCAGCACCCTACAGGTATCCCTCCAAGCCTTTTTTCCCCACTGCTCTTGTACCATTTCTCCTCCAGTCTCAGTTGTTCTCTCTCAACCCTTCACTACTACACCCCATTACCTGTCTGAATCTGCTCTCCTCTGCAGCCAGGGCTGCCTCATGTTCTCATTTGCATCTCAGTAAAGCTCAAGGAACACCACAAGTAGCATATGAATAGCTTACTTTTCAAGTCACTGGCTCCAAAAAAGTTGAATACAACTTTTTACTGGTGTTAAACCATTTCTGGGGAGAGTGGAAGGGAACTGCAAAGATAGACATACAGAAAATCTTTAGGAGCTGGAAAGGTTTTGTTTTATATTAAAAGGGTACTTAAAAATGCTACTTAAGAATAATGCAAATTTGAACATGAAGTATTAAAAAAATTTTTATACATTGCTGAAAATCTCACAACCATGTGTGTTGTCTTTCTTTTCCCAGAAGTCACCCACATAAGGTAAAAATTAATTTATTAACACAATAATGAAATAATTCAGTACTGGTCTTATTTTCCTAAGTGGCAGACCCCTTCTTGCCTGCCTTTTCAAATGCAGATCGGCACAGACATCCCAAAGGTATCAGTCACCCATCAGGACAAAGAAATGCACAGAAATTTCATGCAGCTATGTATTTGTAACAGATGAACTCTATTCAGCTTTTCAACCTAAACAACTTATAGGTAGCTATAACTTAGCTGAACTATCAAAACCATACAATGGAAATAATGGGTAAATAAAGCTATAGCGAGTAGAAACATTGTTCACTTAACAACTTTAAATCTTCCTCCCAGAACCTACATGTTTGAAAAGCATACCATCCCCATTCCACATACGATTAAATTAAGTCACAGACAGTTTACATTAGCTGTATTAGTTACACAGCAACTCTAACGGCAAAACTGGCTGAGCTTGGCAAAGAGTAAACACAAATCCTATTTTAGCAGTGGCTAAACTACATGGCTACAGCACTGGTTCATTTTCCTCCCACCATTAAGTGTTCAGTAAACACACAAAAATATTCTTTCATTTTTTTTCATTTCCAGTTTTAAATTAGATTAGGTTATTTTAATTCCCTATAAATAAAGCAACATCTTTGGGGAAAAAATGAGTGAGAAAATTAATGTGTACATCTATAGCATTATTAATGAGGCTTTTGCTAACATTTCTGTTGAGTATACTTCATGTTGAATTTGTGTCCCCTGGATCTTGGTTTCACTCCTGGTCTTCTTCTTAGGCATTTATATTGAATCTTTTGACATTTTTGTTTAGCCAGGTATAACTAAGAGTTTTGGAGGCACAGTAATAATACTGCTCTATGACAGGTATCATAAAATGTATGTCTCATAAAATATTCCCCTGGTTTCCCTCAGTGCGGAATCTAAATGTATGGATTTTCGTAGGTATCAGACTTCATTATACTTCAGGCAATAACTGAAGAATTAAGTCATGCAGAGACATTTAACAAAAGGATTTCCCTTTTTCTTCCCTAGGCACTAACCATACATACAACAGATAGAAGCAATCAATTAATTACACAATCCATGCGTATAATGTCAGCTCTCACCGAATTAACAGGAGCTGACAGACTGTACCTTGTGAGGAAAATGCATAATTCTGCAAGCTATGATTGTGATCTGATGTTTGGACTGTTGCAGTTTACTTCTCCTTCTAAATACTATGACTACTGTCCCATGTAACAGTTCATGAAAAACTGTTTAATAGCCATGAGTAAACTACTTACTGCCACACAAGCAACACAGTCACAACTTGTACAATTCTACACGGATGAAGAATCCAGTGTTATGGAAAACTCATTTAGCCATATAATAGAAAGTGCTCTAAAAGCCATGTCACATTAATGAAAGACCTCAGTCGGGAAAGCAGCAGCAGTGCATCTCTAGCCAACAGTCCCTGGAAGAGGTACTCAAGTTCTCAGTTTGAAAAAGCCCTCTGATAGTCTCAAGATGGATATATACAATTGGAGGAACTGGTAACGGCATGAGGGACTTCAGCGCACACAAGAAACTTGCAGCACGCTCAGCACAAAGTTACTCTGCATACATGTAAAATTAACCAAGCACTCCTGCTGGTTAAAAGTTGTCTAATTCTCAAGATAATGCTGCGCGGAAAGAGATTGGGTAGCGACACTTCAAAACCCACCTTCTTTCTCCACGTTCACTGCGAGTCTGAGGGCATTTCCTTGTAAAAGACAGTGCAGACTTCATGCTACTCACTTTCAAGCAAGAGCCATAATAAATGCAAGAGAAATCCATGGAGGGGGAGAGACAGAGACCAACAACAGACATTTAAATCTCCATCCCTTATGGCAAAAGCAGTGAAGTGATCTGCAATACGAGATGTCACTGTAAAACCTCTTCTGAAACAGTGCTCATTTTTTTCACCCCTTATAACTTACAACAAATAATCTTAGTTAAAATATTGCATGCAACCTCCCTTCCTTTTGGGCTACAAACCACTATTTAACCTTGGACCTTGACAGATATAACCCAGATTCCTGTTTTAAAGAATCATTTCTAGGATTATGCAAACTTTTCCATGTTACCCTGGAAGATCACTGCCTAGTTGGTGAAGCAGTAAGGTGGTGTAACCAGGATAATCAACATCTTAGGTGCTGATGTCTAAAATCCATTTTTACTATTGCGATCCAGGAGTTAAATGTAATTAAGCCATAGAATTACTCTATGGACAAAGGGAAGTATAATAGAGACATAAGAAGTGTATTTTTTCAGAACTATTTGCCACCCTTACTACTATCATTAAGCCAAAGTGCATTATTTTATCACCAATTCCATTGGGAAAAATCTTAAGAGCCAAAAATCAGGAGATATTTATAAGTGCTCCAAAGCTGTACATCAAAATGAAGCAACTCATCAATGCAAAACAATTCTTGGTTTCTGTAAGATCAGGAGTAACAGTGAAGTAGGCACAAAGTTCCTGCAAAACGTAGTGGTGAAATTTCACTCTCATTTTACTCATGAGGAAGATTAAAGCAGGCAGGAGTCAGCAACTTCCCCAGGTAACAGGGGAGGCAGTGTCATAGCTAGGATGACAACATGGGAGTGACTAAACCACATCCCTACTGAAGGTCATATGTCACCACACCAGGTAATCCTGCAAAAACCTATCAGGATTGAGCAGAAAAGAAGAAATCAATATAGAGTCATCTAGGAGAACAGGAAGAATTAGACTATAAACCCAACTAAACAGGCAAGAGAGGAAAAACCCTGAATTATCACAAGTAAGGATACGCCATACACCATAGGGGGAAACCCCTGTGTTCTGCATATGAATCACTTTTGTTAATAATGAAATTATAACCCAAACCACAAAAGGTATTCTGTATTCACCCTAACTTTTTATTAAAAAGACAGGCATTAGGGACAGAATTGCTATTGCTTGTCGCACTGTAAGAGAAATCTGTCTCAATCACACAGACTTTGTACATTAAGTTCCTGAGATAGTGGGAGATCAGTTCCAGCATGGGAAGATAACCCAGCATTTGCAATAGTAAGTATTCAAAATGAAACAAGATTTTACACAGACTGTTTTCTCGGTGCTAAAGTCAAAGACAGACCCCTTAGTCTCTCAATCTCTTGTTTCTTGCCTCACATTTGGTTCTGGAGCTACAGGAAGTGCCACTCCCTGTGGTCCCTACACACCAACATAAGTTGTGGTGTATTTGCAACATGAAGAAGAGCATCTCAAGACTCTGAAATGGTTTTATTTAATAATGGTCATGAAAAAAGCTGCAGAAAAAAGAATGTAATCCAGTACACCACGAACAATCAGGCTAGCCTCCACCTGTCATGGTACTGGCTAGGATTCAAACGGATTCTTGGATTAAAAACGACACAGAATTGTCTTGCCATCCTCTACATGCTGGCATCCTAACACATGACACCTTTCCAAGAATTTTCTTCTCCTGCTCCATCTGCTTCTTGCCTTTCCTTCTTTGCTTTAGAAGACAGTTGGCCAGTTTCAGCCATCAGTAAATTTTCTCATTTTCTTAATGCTCAGTATTTTTATTTCTAATGTCTAGTATTATCAGGTGAAAACAGCTTCCTTTTTCGAAGGCTATAATGACTTGCCTCTGTCATCAAAGGAAGTAATTTTCTGCCATGAAAAGTTTTACAGATTCAGAACTCCAAAACTAAAAAAAATCACCTCACTAGAAGAAAATCATCCACAATTTCATATGATTCTATGGAAGCTTCAATTTTCAGATGCTCATGCTAAGAACAGGTAAATCTTACACCTCACAACCAATTACAGTATCCCGACATGATCAGGAAGAACCATAAGCATTAAATCTCCATTTAAAACAGCAGGGGTAATTTCATGTCAAAATATGAAAAATAAAAATTAAAAAAATAAACCCAAAAAGACTCCAACAAAAGAAACAAAAAAAAAAAAAAAAACCCACAACAAAAGAAAACACTGCACCAAAACATAATTGCAAAATCTTTTGAAAAGGAGATGTTTCACAGAGGTGATGTTTCATGTCCTTCTGGAGTGTCAAGAACTTTCCTGGGGGCCCTCTCAAAGGCTGATGAAAGTCTCCCATTATACACCAAAAGCTCATGAACAGAAGAAGCTTCTGCAAAATAGCGATTTTGGAACAGCAGCCAGTCTGCTACTCTATTTCAGTACCTGGTTCAAATCCTTACACCTGAATTTAGGAATAAATGGCTTGTGTTAGATCACTCTGTTCATTAAAGGCTGAAAGAAGAATTATTTGCAATAAGAAGAATATATTGTATAAATTTAGCATAAAAATGATAGCAAACTGTTCCCTAGAGTCAAAAGGATGTTGCATGCTCACTTCTCTTTCTCTAGCTTCAGTCTGAAACAAATGTAATGAAAAGTCCTTTCATCACTACTGTGACAAGGCATGGTAGTACTTTCATGTATTGAGCACTGAAGCTGTAATTATCCCTATAACGAAATCCTGAAGTGTCCAAAACATTTACATCCTATTTGTATTTGCAGTGTTAATGGTTTGTATGCTGCATCAGATTGAAGTCCTTCGCTTTCCCCTTTTCCACAGGTGGAAGGTGCATTTGTGTTACCTGTTTTCATGGTTTGTTTTGGTTGGGTTGGTTTTTTTTTTCCCCATCTCATTCTCCTTTCTCATCCTGGTTTCTCTTCCGTGCGGTGTTGCCTTTCAGAGAGCAACACCGTAACATTTGGACATAAGTGTCAGGTCCATTTGATTGACAGTTCATCCCATAGCCAAAAGCGTGATTACAGTCTAGTAACCCATAGCCATTTTTATACTTGTTTCAGTGACTGGTATTCTCTGTGGTTAAAAAAGGGAACTTTTCACTGATTACACATTCACTGTTCACCACTTTGTCTCATGGAAGCCAGCCTTTCACAGGGGCTGTAGTACTGATATGCCAACACCAAAGAGCAAATCCAACAGATGATTTTCTTAAAAGCATTAAAATCGAATAGGCACAACATAATGGCTCCTCTCTGTTCCTATTTGTTTATATTAAAACCTTTGTATTACTAAAACTTCACCGGGATCTGAACGGGGCGGGGTAGGGAGGGCGACAAAAGGCTTACTCTCTCACGCATTTGGTTATGGAATATATGACTGAAGTTGCTATGATGCATTTGCCGCCAATAAATCACTGTCAATCTTTCCCTCAGCAAGACATGGAAAGTAAAAAGTACAGTAATTTCAGTAACGGTAGGAAGACCAATACCCAAGCAAATTTCTCCATCACTTCTGCTTCCACTGCCAAATTTGTCACTAAGAAAGCCCAGAGACCAAGTGAGAACTCAGCATTAAAATTCAACTCTGCATTCCACAATGAGTCTACTGACCTTCTTATCTAGCTACTGAAGTGGCAAATCACCCAAAAAACACTCCACACACCTTGTACAGAGCTTGTATGCAATTTTTACTCATACTTTGTGGTTTAATTGATTTCTCATACTCTACCAAGACTGAAAAAAATTAAGAAAGAGAAGAATAAACTCTAATCAGATCACTGTGGTCCTTTCGTAAACCTCTAACTACATGATCAAAGTTTCAATTTCCTGCACTTTTTATTATTGATGAGCAAAAGTAAATGGTAACATACAGATATAATGAAGTCACAGATGATTTTACAGTATTTGGATCCAGTAGCACTCTCTCCTCAGATTATAATCCATTGCTTCAGAAGAGTGCAATTTCTGTGGTGAAAAATACTTTTACTCTGTCTGCTACTATGCTGTTCAGTCTTGCCTCTCTGAAAACTGCTTCCAGAGCTGCAGAAACACAAAAGCTTCTTTCCCAAACTTCAGAAAACTTACATGTGCAAGACTTAACACCTGAACCCTACTGCACACAAGCTTTTCTACGAATTATTATTACCCATCATCATTTAGGAGTATGTTCAATGTAATGCAACAGTAGCTTCTGTCCTTCTGCATTTCTAAAGTTAGCAGAATGGTCTAGATTTCACTTGTCATGCCTGGGCATTATAACACGAATAAATAACTAGACGTGTCTGCATTTAACATAAAACATGTTCCAGGTCTGAAGTGTTTCACATCTCTCTTGCCATTTTGCCAGATAAATAGTTTCCACTGGTCTGGAATTTAATACTCTGAGTCTCCTAACCGGCTTAGCACCACAGAAACTTTCTCCCCCCCGGCTTCCAACACAAATCTTAAAAAACCCCCTTGCTTCTACCAAGATCCAACAATTTTCCAGGGCACTGTATGATGCTCTTTCGGCACTAAAGGGAAGAATCACATTATAGTTTCCGATTCCTCCATTTAGACTGCGAGATGGGCGTGAGCTGATCGTCCAGATCACAACCGAGCTAGAATGCACAGCATCTCCTTTCCAGCCCACGCAACTGCATTTCCTTTCTGAGAAAACCAAGCTACAGGAGGGAAGGTGACGCACATATGGGTCTTGCATGGGTACAGGGTCATGACGTGGCTGGGGCAGACATGCAGGTCTATGGGCATGCATGCTTTTAAAATTATCACAGGACCTGAACTGTGAAATATGCTGTTACTGTAGGAAGCAACTATTTAATTGTGATTTCCTCCATATACTCCTTGCCCCAGAATTAAGTGCACAGCATGCTGCCCTAGATACTGCTATCATCCTAAGTAAACGAATCATTTGGTAAAAGCCTTCTTTTAGGCTTTCATACCTATGAGGAAACTTCCCAACCTGCTCCTCCTGCTCAGCTCCAAAGCTCTCCCCTTTCTTTGCACAAAGATTGTAAAAACCACTATGCACAGCAGAGTTAACCTAGCTATTTCTCACCAGTCTCTGCTCTAGAGATTAGACATGACAAGCTTATTTTCAATCTCACAAATGCATGTTCTATTGCTCTTCTGTACTCTGTGAGTACTCAGTTAACAGTGACAGACTCCTTTTACTATCCCCTGTGGCTAGTGAAAGGCTTCCTCAAAGAAGGTAAGGGAACAAGGTAAGCTGGCTCAGAGAGTTGTAAAAGAGCAAAACTGGCAACACACACAAAAATCAAAGGTAAACACACTCATTTCATTGAAGATGAAATGAACGAGATACTGAACTGCCAAATAGGAGCAAACTCCAGAGCAAATACATAAAATCAATCTAGATAAGGAAAAATATTTTTACTAATAACAAAGCACTACAGACACACATGAAATTCAGCTTCTCTGGCTGACATGGATGCCTTTGCCCCATCTGTGTTAGTAATGAAATGATTTTCAACCTGAGTGAAAGGGAAAGAACTAGGAACATTCTTTAGCTCTCAATCAGCCACTGACACCCACGGAGGATTTTCCTAGCAAAAGATACCTTTTTTTAAAATGTTCAAATTCATGTCATGCCAGGTTGTTAGTATGGAAATTTGCTCTTGTAATCACTATTACATTTGCATTTCTACCTATTATTTCTCTTATGATTGAAGCAAATCACAATTTTTGTTTCTTGTTTTTTTGGTTTTTTTGGCTTTGGTTTAGTTTGTTTTTTTTTTTTTAGTTGCTTAATTAATCTATTCTAAGAAAACTAAGGCACTACCACAAATTTCATCTGTTGTCTCTGGGACAAAATGGATATACTTGCAAGGCAGAATTTTACACACCGTCAGTGTTAACTGAAAAAGAAACTGCATCAGCATCCTTATTTGACCCAGCATCCTTGTTCCCTGACCAGCATCATCAAGGGTT
The DNA here is from genome assembly GCF_000696875.1 of Nestor notabilis. Lineage (NCBI taxonomy): Eukaryota > Metazoa > Chordata > Aves > Psittaciformes > Psittacidae > Nestor > Nestor notabilis. The sequence continues at coordinate 67,384 of NW_009910695.1, forward strand.
AGTGAAGATATAACCATCTTAAATGGTCCTGCTACAAACAACAGCTGCAAAAAAATTCTATTCCAACCCTCTTTCAAAAAAATTCTCCTCAGCCTAAGGTTTTGTTTGACAGGACCAACAGAGGATACCTATGGAAGATACTGCTCCAGTATAGTCTCCGAGTCACTTATGATTTGTGGTTTAAGAGCTTCTTAAATAAAAGGCAGCATCTTTGTTTTTAAAGGAATAAAAATATCCCTGGAGCTATAAACTTGTCTAATGTCTTTATGAAACTATGTAAGCTTTTGGAACCCATAACATCCTGTAGCAGAGTTCCTCTGCTTAACTACACCAAGATGGAAGAAGGAAACCTTTGTTTCATCTGGAACCCAACATCTCAGCTTGTTTCACTGTTTGTTCTTCAACTAAAGAAATACTCCCTCCTTACCCTATGTAAGCTTGCTGAGTTTACAGGCCTCCAATATCTTTCCTTGTTCACACCTCTTCCAGCTTTAAGAGCCTGAGTCTACTTAGCAGTGTCTTGGATTTTCTTTCCATTGGTCATCTGCTTTGCTATTATCTACCTGTGTCCAGACATGGGGGCAGAACCACGTACACTATTCAAGACATGGGTGCACCTCAGATTTAAATGGCAGTTTTGTTCTCCTTTCTTAGTAGTACCTAGGATTCTGCTTTTTGATTAATACTAGGTATCGAGGTGAAATTCAAACTAAACTACTCTAATGTCAAGGCAGCCTTCCTCAGTGGCACCAGCTACCTTTTACCCCTGCAAGATCAGGACAATTGTTCAAATCCTCCTTAAGTCTTAGGACACTAAGACCTAATTCAAACATAGTTTCTTTAATACAGGACTTTCTGTTGAGTGTGAGCTGAAGTTTTACTTGACATCCCCAACTAGCATCTAAACTACCCTCCATATTCCCATCATCAGCTTAGCTATGATGCCTTGGACAGATGATAGTCTGCTTCTATCTGCAGAGAGTAGGTTGAAGGCCCAACATAGTAGGTTCCATCAGTGATGGCCCCATTAATTCTCAAACAGGTCAAAGATTGTGCTGCTATTCAGAGGAACCCCGACAAGCTGGGGAAATTTGTCAACAAGAACCTAACAAGCGCAGTGAAAATGCAGCTCCTTTACCTCTGAACTGGGGAAAAAAAACCTGAGATGACATCACCTTTTCAGTTGTTATTTCATTACAAAAATCTCTAAAATTAGATATTAAGAAACTAGATTCAGTCACATTTCCTTGCACAGAATGACACATTATTTAGATGATAAATGAAAGCTATGCTATTCTCTCTAAATAGCAGTGGTCTCATTTTTTTCTGAATGAAACACCCAACTAATTCTGAAGTATCCACCCAACTCTTTCTTTTTAGGATAACTCCAAGCAAAATCTTTCAATAACTGTGATAAACACAGCATAAAGGTTAAGAAACACTATCCCCCTCAACTTACCGCTTGCATATAGGGGCAATAACAAGCACCACTTACCACTGAACAGAAGGAACTCTTGCAGCACCAAAGAATTAAGACATTTGAGAAATACTCTTAGCAAGTAAAGAGAATCATGTATTTTTCATGATTCTAGGTAAAGTCTTCATTCTAAAAGGATGCTAATTTCAGGTTTTGACTTACATTTGAAGATGACTTAAGAAAGCACACCACCCTACACAATTCTTTCAGGAGTATCTGGATTAAAACTAAAGAAAGAGGAACACCCAGGTTGATGTTAGCACCCCAGTGAAAGCAAATGATCCATGAAGAAATCAGGGATAGGAGAAATAGACATTTGATATAAGTCACTTATTTGACAATGACAGATTACAGAGAGATTTTCAGTAGGATGCGGGTAGATTTCATTTGTTAAAACCTATTTGATTTAGAATACCAGCATGTTGCTGAGAGTTGGAAAAGCTTCACCAAAGAAAACAAGATAGGAATGAAAAAACCCCAAGAGATGGCTGTAAATCTGACAATTAGCAATTAGAAACAAGATCCTGTGAGTTACAGTGTCACGCCAATGTCAGTTCAGTGTGCAGTCCGTGTTAGAAAAGGAGATCTCATGTCAGGAACAAAGTAACACAGAAGAGACCAGAAAATACTATCATGCAATTGTATTAAAAAAAAAAAAAAAAAAAAAGATCAGTTGAAGGCCCCTCATTTTCAAAGGGGAACTTCAAAGGGCTCAAGAGGTAGGGCAACAAGAACAATCAAATTTCTGCTTTTCTGTACAACAAGCAAGTAGGACAGGAAAGATAGCACAGAAAAAAAGGCAGTTCTTGAGACAAACTTCCACATAATTTTGAATGGCACAGCACAGGTAGACAGGAAGATTCAACACCTCTTCCAGTACAAGGACTGAAAGGTTACACCATCAAAGAAACCTAGCAGGAACCAGGATCAAAACGAGCAAAGCCACAGTAAGTAGATTTGTGGAATCTGCTAACCATTTATGATGTGGATGGTTCAAGGCAGGGCCTTGACATACTCTGTAGGCTAGTCTATACAGAGGAACCACTTCTGACTGAATTAATTTTCTGAGATGAAAACAGCTGGTACTTGGGAAATTACTCAGAAATACCACATGCCCAAAGATTCTGACTGTGGCCACCTCTGGAGAAAGAACTGAATCAAATGGACTCTTTAGCTGATGAAGCATAGCTCCAGATTTTAAGGAAAATAAGCTGTTACTGTTATCCAGTGATGTTGTTCAGACTGTTTTAAAACAAATCATTCCTATCTTCAACAGAACTCCACTGAATTCCACAGGGTCTCTACAGTCAGAAGCATTAGCAAACATAGACAGAATAAGAGGACCTGTGTCTTATCAAACACTCCTACAGCACTAACGCTTTTAACACGCAAGCACAGGAAGTACAGGAATATAACACTGGCCATGAGGATGACAGTAGGCAAAGTATGTCTGGGGAAGCCCTTGCCCCTCCCCAGTAAATCCCACGCAACCAATCTGAAGCAAGTGCGAAAAGTGAGCAAAGGAAAACGGAATCGGGCAACTGAACTTCAGGAGAACAGGTATGCTGCCATAAAAATGCCTATATACTATTTGGAGCCTCCATTACCACCAGCCAGTGCTGAAGTTGTACCTCAACAGCTTTTGTTCCTACTAGTGATTAATCTAGGCCACCTGCTTAGCATGTGCATTATCACACCACTCAGTAAGGTAAACCAATATTCTTCGTTTGTGGTTTAGCGTCCTGTATTATTATAATCCCACACTGGCCTTTTGACCTAGTAGGGCAGTTGAAACTTTCATTTTACCGTATGTATCTTAAATCCAGACACTGAGAATAGTTTGGCAACAACTTAGTTTGCCAGAGTATACGCCAATCTCTTTCTGACTGCAAAACAGTAACACAGAAAACCAGAAAACTTTTGCCTTCAGGCTTTCTCTCCAATAGCTAAACCAAGAAGAAACTAACAAAGAACACCTGATTGCACTAGTCTTCTGAATAGATAACTGCAGAGCAGAAACATGTAGCCTGCCTCTGCTAAAGCCTGTTTGCAAAACCTGAGCAGCAGAAATGCAGAGGATTCTCCCTGTGGCTGATTCTCAAATTCACAAAGACCTGACAGAAAATTTCATATTCAATCCCCTATAACACAATGTATGAAGAAAAAAAACCCAAGGAGAATTCTTGAATTTCTTGGACTGTGAATGCACACTCCAAAGTTAACAGCATCATATTTATCATCCCGAGACAAGGTATCACTGCCTTAGAAGCCAATGTTTATTCAGCATGACGTATGCTGAATGAAGGTGGATTTTTTTATTGGAGTTTATACCATGAACACTCAAGACAAAGAACAGAGCGCAAGAACTGAATCCTCATCCTTATGCTACTCTCATTAAATGACAATGCATCACAACATGGCAGGCACCAAGACTACCAAGAGACATATGCACGTGAGGGCCTACACAGACCATCTAGACATCCTGGAGGGCTCATAAGAGCAGTTAAAAGATATAGTGAAAAAACACAAGCTTTAAAATGAACAAGACTATCATCTGAGAATTTCCCAGGTCTTTACCTCTGCAAACAGAAAGGCTGAGAAGCCAGAGAGCAGCGCTAGCCAAAGCAACAGGATCAGGCAACTGTATTTTCTCTGTTTAGAACTCTGTTTGCACCTACCCATAAAAGCCAGTTGGTATCTATGCTTTGGTCCTTGTCTATCTTGACAATATCTAATCTGCCTTTCCCTATCACTGCAAAACCAGGCTAAAGTCCACCCCTCTATCATATTCCAAGCTCACCAGCAACCATACAAAGAAGCAATATGGGCAAAGACACTCAAGCCTGCAGCTCAGGTAAATTCCTCTAAAAAAGCACTCGAGACTTAAATCTACTACAGTACTAGAACCTTAAACTACTAACATGTTTTTTAAAGGAATGCATGTCTATCTGTCTCACAAAATAATCTGTCAAAGACTTGCCTTATTTGGGTAACATACAAAGTCACCTGCCATTTAATTATATTTCTGGGACACTGGGGGGAATGCACAGCACATTTTCTCTTTTCTTTATAGATCATAAAGTTTTTCACTAAGCTCGTCTATCCCAACTGGTCTGGTTTTGCACATGCATGATGACAGCACTCACTGGCACTGGCTAAAGGCACATGAAGTTCAACTTCAAGAATTACTACTGCAGCCTTTCCTAGTTGTTTTTTCTTGTTACACAACTAACAAGCAGTATTTAAGAACAGAGCTGAGCTCTGCATCACCCAGTGTCTCACTTGAGATAAAGTAACTGCATATTTCAGCATGGTAACAAAATTTTTCTAGAGAGACTCAGAAGTATTCTGTGCTATGTTCCTGAAGTGTTCAAAGGAGCAATCAAGGTGTGAGTTTACACAGTGACAACAAATAGCTCAACAGGTTTTCACACAGGGTTGCTTACTGGCTATTACGTGAAAATTTCTTCAACTTTTGACACAACTCGCCATCCAGTAAACTGGGACTCCAGTGAGACGCCACAGACTGATTCTGCCCTTAAAACATTAAAATATTTACTGGTTTCTGAAAGGAAAGTAAGGAAGAAAGCACTCCACTTCTCAGTCCAAAGTGTACCTACTCTTTTAAATGACCTCCCCCATTCCAAAATGTAAACAAGTCTTCTTTCAATTTGAGTTACCTAATGTGTTTGCCAGATCTTGGTTTCTTTCTAGCCTCAACAAAGCACCTCTTTGTTTTAGGCCAACCAGGGCAATTGTATTGGTGACTAACAGCTTAGTCCTAAAGGTAACTATCTGTCGTGGTTTAAGCCCAGCCGGCAACTTGGAACCACGCAGCCGCTCGCTCACTCCCCCCCTTTTCCTTCCTCCCCCCGCTCCCGGAGGGATGGGGAGGAGAATCGAAGGAATGTAACTCCCACGAGTTGAGATAACAGCTCTCCAGTAACTAAGGTATAATACAAACCGCTACTGCTACCAATAATAATGATAAGAGGAATAACAAGGGAAAAGGACACACCCGCTCACCACCCGCCGACCGATACCCAGCCCGACCCGAGCAGCGATCTGGGCCTTCCGGGTAACTCCCCCCAGTTTCTATACTGGGCATGACGTGCTGTGGTATGGAATACCCCTTTGGCCAGTTTGGGTCAGGTGTCCTGTCTCTGCTTCCTCCTGGCTTCCCCTCCTCTCTGGCAAAGCATGAGACTGAGAAAGTCCTTGGTCAGAGTAAACATTACTTAGCAACAACTAAAACCATCGGTGTTATCAGCACTGTTCCCAGACTGAAAGTCAAAAACACAGCACTGCACCAGCTACTAAGAAGGAGAAAAAATGACTGCTGTAGCTGAACCCAGGACACTATCTAAAACACCATTTAGAGTATTGATGAGTTTTGGTATACATTCTAACAACAAATAATTATACAACACCTGTAGAGAGAATCTCTGCAAAAAATCCCAAAGGGTTCATGACCCTTTCACTCTGTAGTTCTTCCCTATCACACTGCACCAAAAACAGTTAACCCATGGTGACACCATTCAAGAACAATGCTCTGATTTGACTTCCATCCTTTAGAATACCTCCGTTTTGGTTTCCCATTTCTTAAGCAGACAGAAAAATACACAACACCTAGGTCTAGATCAGAAACAGCAAGAACCTAAAGGACTTAGTTTTCCACCCATATGCCAACAAAATCACTAGACTAAACTCACAGAACTGTCTCATGAGCAGTGTGTTTGTATTTGTCTCTACAGTTGTTCACCTAAAAAGAAGCGTGAAACAAAACTAGGAGAGGTTAACACTTGTATAATTTTGTGGGTATATCAGGAACACTTTTAGCTGGTTTGGTGTACATTCAACAAAGACAAAATTGGTAACTGAAGTTTTGATCCTGGCAACACTTAACTGTGGAGGCAGCTCTTAAAAGTATCTATTTGGATACAAAAGTTAAAAACAAATGAAAGGGACTAATCATCCAAACATCCAAATGTATGTTTGAACTACTGACAATAGATTATACCTAAATAAAAAGAAGCCATTCAAGTTCACCCAGAAATCTTCCAAAAATTCAACTACTTGCTCTGCACATATAGCACACCATCTTAACCTGTATTATGTCCAGGCCTAATCCTTACCCTTTATTAATCAATCCTACTTACTTTACATTAAGCTCTAACTCACAGTATTTAATATTCTCATTCAGACTTGAAATCATCCCAAATTTTACCATAAACCGAAAACACTATGATGTTCATAACCTTATAAGTTTATTTTTTCAAAAGATTCTTAATTTCTGTTGCTGCTTTTCATGTGTAATGAAGAAGCTGCTTTTCTTGTAATGACCTAACTGCATCATATCTATAAACATCCTCAATTAGATGCTTTCTCCACCCACTCCACAGTCCTCCAGCTCGTATCTCCATTATCTTGAAAGGATACCATCAGCAACTGTACTTCCTGAAGTTGACATAAGCAACACCAGCCACTCTCCCCTCATACATGGAATCAATCATTTAATTACAGAAAGCAGTCAGGATAGTAAAGCAGAAGGTACCCTTTCATAAACCTGTACTGGCCCACAGCCATTTACCTCCTTGTCCTTCAAGTCCTCAAACACTTACTCTGTAACATTCCCCGGGACAGTGGTGACACTGACCAGCCTCTGGTTCTTGAGACCCTTCCCCTCATCCTTCATTTCTGTTGTTGCTTTTTTCTGTTGTTGCTTTTTACTAGTCAATGCAGATAAACAATAACCACCATCTTTGGTGACTTACACTAAGAAAAATGAATAATCAAAACACACTGTTACCAACAACAAATCTGGTAATGGCAAGTACATCTAACGCTATACAGTCAGTAAAACTTGCTTTGAAAATTTCAGTTAGAGATGGTTCTTAATCTCTCAAGGAAGAATCAGCATCATCACCAAGATTTACGAGCCAATTCATGCACTGAAAAAAATAAACTGAGTAGACACGTATGGCAAGATACTACTTCTCTGAAATGAAAATCAAGCTGCACAGCTGGGCACAAGGGGCAGATTCATGACAGAGGCGAGAGACCTATACTGTGAGATCTCAGTATACTGCTAGAGAGAATGCACTTAGCCCGTTGTAACTATGGGGACAGGAAACAAAAAGGTTCCCGTAAGTCCAATGTCCCATACCTGAACTAAATGCACACCTATTAAACAAGTAACACTTTCAGGAGGATGAAAACTCATATGGCAGACAGGAATGATTACAACGATTTCCCCCCCCCCCAAGGACTTTATGATTTCTAGAACTTTTTTTTTTTAATAGGCTTTTCCTCTTAATGTTGGTCATTTCAATGAAAAATTACTTCTAAAGCTTCTGCGAAGAGACTCCCAATTGTCAACTATTTTCAGACCATTTTAGTTAACAATCTAAAACCAAAAGCTTTTTTTTAAAAAAAAAAAAACAACCCAAAAAACTCACAAAAAAACCCACAAAAAAACCCCTAAGAAACAAACAAAAACCCCACAAACAAAAACAAACAAAAACACCCCCCCAAAAAAAAACCCAAACAAACAAAAACACCACCCCACCCCCCAAAAAAAAAAAACAAAAAAACCCACAAAACTCCCAAAGCCAAAAACCACACTGATATTCTCACAGCAAAAATCCACTCTAATTACTCACTTTTGGGAATTTTTTTGGCACTTTCTCCCGAAAGAGTGGGTACTTGCCCTAATCAAGGACAACATTCAACTAGTTAAAACCACTATTCTAATCCAATATGGCAACTCCTTGCTTCCTCTTTTACCCCTTGCTTCATTTCTCCTCACACAAGCCATCCAAAGAATGCTTTCCCGCATCATCTTTTATCATCACAGTGATGATATCACATGCGTTTGTGAATCAGCAGAATTCATGCTATAACCCCATCAGAAACAAACAATAAAGACAAAAAATTAAATACTTTTTCCTGGTTGTTCTTGCTCAACAGAAAATACAGCAGTCACCTATTCAACAGGTTAGAGGTTTTGAATTTTAGGATTACAAGGACTTGGGAAGCAAGTACTCCATTTTACAGGGTGTATTAAACTCACACAGTTTAGTGCCTTTTTTTCCCTTAAACTTTTAGTCTTTTGTTATTAACCCAATATCTTCTGTAAAATTAATTTTCCATTTCTTAAATGCAGGCAAGATCATGAACATCTGCTACCACTTGACTGAAGAGAAAGACTGAGAAAAGGCTGAAGAAAGAGGTGGCTATCTCCTTTTGAAAGCTTAAATTCAAATGAATTTAAGCCACTCAATCCTTTCCTCAAATCTTCACTTCATGTTTACACAAATCTCCTAGTGAGCAGAGTAAGGAAAGGTTCATTTTCTACAGGTTATTGCTTCGAACCATGAGATCTGCAAACAAAAGGTAACTGTTAAGAAAGAACTGTTAGGAAAACTGTTAACTGTTAGAAAGAGTTAAATCAAGAGACCGTGATCACGACTTGATGGTTATCACCTTCATCAGACACAAACTCTGTTGCGGTTCCTACAACATTACTGAAAGTAATCTTGTAAAGGCATGTTACTATAGTAGGAGCCTGAAAAACAACTGCACTGAACTAAAGCATAACAAACAAAACATTCACAGTGACTCTAGCTGAATTTTGTTTGTTCTGGGGATGAAGAAAGGAGGCAAGCACCTTGATCCAACAAGATGCCTAATACCTCAATGAAACCAAAACTTCTCTCCAAAATTCACCAGCCATCAGGTATGCAGGAGGGGGGAAGGAAAAAAAAAAAGCAAGCTTTCAGTTCAGAAAGACACAAAAATATGATTCTGAACTGAAAATAGTCAGATTCTAGGTAAAAAATTTTCCAGACTTTGAAGTTGCACAGGTCCTATCTTTTAATTTTAGTTGTTTTCTGTAAGAGAAAATAAGCCTTTATTAGGCACAAGTACTACAAAAACTTGGAAACAAAGCAACAGCAAGACACATTCTTCTCCCTTCCCAGATCCCCCATCCAAAACTACTGCTTGCCTTTTACATACTTTCTTTACTGCCAATTAATCTTCCTTGAAAATGCAGGTGACACTTTTAAAGTGTTCCTCCAAGCCTTTCAGGTATGTTGCATATTACAGTGTTTTTCTTATAATGTTGATTTAGTGTAAAAGTATTTTATTTAGAAAGAAAATGTGATATAAATCAACTAGCCTTTCATAACTGTGCATTAAAACCGAAACCAAACCAAGAAACCCACAGTCTGACATGGTCACTAGCACCTATCCCCAACACTTTTTAAAGGCAGACTTTTGGGGGTTCAGCACTGGCAGCACTACTTTACCATTAATGATTCCAAGGCAACTTAAAGGAGTCATTTTATTTCTTGTTATTATGCAATCAACTCTGTGGTGAAGCTGTGAGGGCTTTCTAGATAACCATACCTCTGAGTAAACCCCTAAGTAATTTCTTGCTTGGTAATAAATATGAGTGCAGACTGAGTGTAATTTCCAAAATCTGACCAAGACCAAAAGTCCAACACCATACAGGGAGAAATATTATTGTATATAAAAGTTACAGCACATGACCATGCTCTTGTCCGAAAAAGCTATCCCTTCCTGATGGTATATGAGCCCCTAAGCATACACTCAACTACTACCTGACAGACAGCACTTAGATGAAAAATATGCAAGTAAGAAAAAAATTAATTCAAGGAGGATGAAGATGTTTTGGACACAAATCTATTCAAAGGTACTGCAAGGAATTGTCGGGGGGCTTACACTATCATGTCAGCATACCAGTGACATGAAGGCTACTGTACAACCTACCTATGGTCTTATTAGTACCATGACCATGTCCCTGTAGATTCACCTTCTTTTTACTACTTGTGGTCAGATTTGGTTTGTCTTACACATACACAGTGAAGACAGAATAGCCTGTAAGGGCAACCTAACTACTTTGGAAACTCCTTAGCTAGCACAGTGAAGACAGACTCTCAAAACTTAAGGTATAATTAAGTTGAGTGTTAACACTGAGTTTGTCCTATTTCTGAGTTTATCAATATGCTCCAAGCCATCTCCCCCTCACCTGGCGAATCCAATAAAAGTAGTCAAGACAAGATCTGTTGCTTTCTCCCATTGGACCACAAAGCCTGCAGCAGTTTTACAGGAAAATTAAGCACTGACAGAAAATAGCTCCAGCCCTCCAGCCCTACCAAAGTGCGTGGAGCTACCTCCAATTTGAACTGCTAAGAACTACTCCAGGAAGTTGTCAGATTCAGAACCTCAAATCCAATGCTTCCAAATGTAATTTTGTAGAGCTAGCACAAGAAAGACTGAATAGTGCTGAAAACAGTAAGCACTAATTACAAACAAAAACGTCTCGTGCTCACTACCAAGGTATTTCTTAAAATTTCACACAGCCCAAAACATGTTAACTTAAACCAAACAACTGAAAACCTTGAATACAATGACCTAACTTTAACAGAACCCTGGAGAAAAAGCTGAGGACCCAATACCTGCGGGTCGCCTCTGCAGTTGTAACTCCTGTTTGAAATTAGTTACTATCAAGAATAAATACAAGAAACAAAAAGACATGTTGCCAGAAAAAGTTTCAAACTGCACAAATACTACATATTGCAAGCTATAATAGCTACTAGGACTTCAGACTTACACACTAAATGTTTGCACTTATTTCAAAACCAGGAAACGAAGTCCAAGTTCTCCAGAAGCTGGAACTGCACTGCTAACTAACACTAACTAATAAAAAGAATTATAGAAACAGCCTTTATTTAGGCCAAGCAAAATCATAGTCTAACCGACTTTGAACAGATCCACTCCCCCTCAGATTACATGATCAGAACACATACAGTAAGTTTCCACATGTAGCTTTATATGCAATGGCAGGTGAAGTAGTTACCCACCCAGTCCTGCTCATCCTGAATGCTACCAAACTTCAAACCACAGTAGCATGCAAACCCAGAATTTATTCCACACAGCTTCAGCAGCTAAATTCACCAGGTAGAAGAGCTGTATTTCACATAACATTAGTGACTCAATGGCAGCAGCAGGAGTATTTGGCTCAGAACTACACTCAAAAATAAGAAAATTAGGACTTTTAACCACATGTTTCCAGAGATACCAGCCAACAGAGCTCTGAACCAGAAAAGCAGTTCAGCGATGTTATACAAGAGTTCAGTGTCAAATGACTGCTTACTCTCACCTTCAGTACTGTGATACAGACCACAACATGCAGTGGGTTAGGTATCAGTAAGAAAATCTGTCAATATTTTTAAAAGCAGTGCATTTTCACTGTAGGCTGGAAAAAAGTGAAAGGTACAGACAAGGAAGAAAGAGCAGCATTAAGATATGCAGTGAGAAAAAATGGTTTAACATCCCCAAGCAAAGAATCCTGCTGGAAGTTTGATGGTTTGGGGTTTTTTTTTTTAGGTTGTTTGGTTTTTTTCCCCCAAAACATTTTAAATTTGATGGCGTAAAGACTGACTTACACACGCATCTAAGTTTATGCTGTCTTTGCAAAAGATGATAGGTAAAACCACCTTCAGACAGGAAGACAACTTTCTTCCTGTTGTTTAATCAACAATTGCTAAAATGAGAATGCTTCTTTCTTCTTCACTTAAACAATGCCACAGGATTTGTGAAAAGATAAATATATACAGATAGATGGTCAAAATGGCTAAATTATACAAATTTAGAACAAAATTTTGCGTGGCAATAGTACATTCTATGGCATATTCTATGGGGGAGTGGGACAGCACAAGAGGGAAAAAGTGTTTCATGCAGAAAGCACAAAGAGAGATTGCCCAAAGTTAGTGTGGGCTTCTCTGACAGCAGTGAATGTAGGTAAAATCCCTCTTACTTTATAAAAATTCCAAAGTGTCATCAGGGGAGGAAAAACAAAAGTAATGATTCTTGCCATACAGGTAGAACATATGAAAAAATGTGTAATAAAACCTCTTTTACATGACGCCCCCATCTTTTTCCCCCCCCAAGAAAGAAGAGTATAAATACACTAAACAGCTTAATGACAACTTATCAGCTCTTATCATACACAACTCAAATACTAGCATACAGATAATCAGAACACTGACATGATGTGCAAAGTACTGATCTTGAGCTGTATTTCAGCAGCAATGCTTATGACTGCAGCTTACGGAGCACCTCTATCAACAGAAAAAGTGCGCCTTCTTAAAGCTTTAATAAGAGATTTAAAATTCCTGGAAAAAAACAAGGATGTAAGTGGTTGATTTCCTTTTATTATAAAATCCTCTTCTACATATCTTTTCTGTTTAGTTTTTCCTATGTATTTTTTTCAGAAAATTTAACTTTTTATCCCCCTTTTCTACAGAAGATTCATCTTGACCTTTACACACCAAATGAGAAACAGGTAAGTTTAAATTTTCTTTTTTCTGAAGAATTCCTTAAGTATGGCTAATTTAAAATTATAAATTATTGAACTACACCAAACAAATTCACTTGTCAAAAGGGCACACAAATCTGTAGAGTTTGAATACAGTGTAGGGAGTGTGTTTTCTTGGAGACACTTCTGCTTTTGATTTTTATTCTCAGACATTGTTTGATGTACATTACCTCATTGCTCTGCACAACATGTAACATAAAATGAATCCCCCCTATTCATCCTGCTTAATACACGGTTGAATTCACAGGAAAAAATGTTTTCCCAACTATTTAAACATTATATAAGCTTTACAGTAGGCTCTAGTGCCCATGTTTTATCTAGACTAGATGCAGAGCTACTAGTAGGTTCTGTTTAAGACACTGTAGGCCTTCTATGTCCCATTAGAGATCAAACTCAGATATGCTCTACTTCATTGTCTTCAGGAACAAAACTTTACCAAGCCATTCTGGATGTATTAGCTATATATTCATGGTTTATGGTATTTAGTTAATACCCAAGACTTAGTTCCACAAGAATACTATCATTGTGGTTGCTTCTTCCTAAAAAATTGCACACCAGAGTGCAGACTGTGTTCTAAGTACAGCTCTACCACAGTCTATTCATCATGGGCAGGCTACTGATCTGTAGTACCTTTCCTGTTTAATTAAGCGTGCAAGTAGACCAATGAAAAAGAGCATCAGGTTATTTAGCACTGGGAAGTAGAAATCCTTACAGAAGTTAGCTGTTAACTACTTTGAACCTACAAAGAAGTTTCAAATCCAGAAGAATTCTCACTTCACAGTAATTTTGTGTCAGTGAAGATTTAAAGCCAGATTCTGCAACCACTTCCTTATCTGAGTCATTTTTCTCATCACTGACAACATGTAGATGTTGCTATCTCAGAGCTCCAGTGCTTAAGAGCAAATGCATGACGCTGATTAGTATTATTGTCACCAAGTGATGAAATAGCCTGGAAGAGTGATGCATAAAGTTATCATATTCAAAAGCCAGATCGGATGCAGACATTAGATAAAACAACCAAAGTGCATTATCTGAAGATGGCTCTAAAAAGGCCACTACAAAACTGACAGAGGCTTTGACTATAAACACTTTTGCTAAGACATGATTTCCACATGACAAGCAAGACCAATTTGCTAATTTGGTTCATGAGCAAATACTACAGCTTCGTGTTCCCAAGAGATGTTCTGAGTGTCCTGGAAGACTCCTCAGTTTTCAAAAGCTACAATAAAATACCATAGAACTAAGAAAACATGTAACTTCTTACAACACAAATTAAGAGCAACAGATGAACTATACGCTTCAGAAAACCAACAGCTTAATTCCCGATATAACGACAAAAACAACAGGCAATTGAGATTTTTTTAAACTGAATCAACTGTCCTCAGGAAACAATATATATACATATAGATATAACGATTTTTCTGACTGTTTTAGGAGTGCAGCTGGCAAACTTTGCAATGTTACCTGACAGAAATGGGCACCTTGGAAAATGAGATTGACGATGAGGATGTTGATAATCTTCGAAATATCCAGAAGAATCTCCAGGGTCTTATGGTAGGCAACCTTTTTACCTAGTCAAAAAAAAAAAAAAAAACCAAAAAAAAAAAAACAAAAAAAAACCCACAAACAAACAAAATAAAACTTAAAAATTTACCTCTGCTGCAGTATTTATCATAGAGTTTGTTTAGCTTACTGTAGTCTTTCATTTACAAAAGTCTCTTTTATAAGCAGCCGCTACATCATATCATCCCTTAAGACTTGCCAACTGAAAAAAGCCAATCCCCTGAAATATTAAGGGTTCTTTTTTCTTAAAAGAAAAGAGAAGTTGATGCTTTATTGCTAAAACTAGCTGACAAGAGAGCTATCACCAACCAACAAAAATGTGTGTATTGCAGGACCTAATTCCCCAAGGAACTGGATGCAAGATCTGTGAAGCTAATGACAAGAAGAAGTTCCCTGCATTTCACCAAGATCTGAGCAACTTTCTGAGATCTATGATAAAATAAGCAGATAACCATTTTTACTGCTACATTATTTATTTAAATACTAAATTATGACTAATTTATGTATTTTGCCCTATGGCTTATTAGCTTGCTTCCCATTTTGGGACCACTCTATGTTCTTAGCCTGGGTGATACGACAGTCTGTTCTAAGATCACATTTGATCCTTTTGGTAAGCCCTACGGGCTCAAAATATACTTTGGAAAACTAACTGGTTCTCACTTTGTCAATCAACTTGAGAGACAACTATTTATTAAAACAAAACAAAACCAAAACAAACTATCAAAAATTCCTTGTAGCTTATATTTAATAAATTTCAGTAACTTATAAAAATCATGTCTTGAGTCTTCATTGTTAAACTATACTGTCTTTTTCACTGGTGACTTACTTTTTTTCTTAAACACAATAAACACCCCCTCCCAAAAAAGGCATTTACCAATACACAAGTGTACAGTACTAGACTCAAAACAAGACACCTTTACATAACCATTATAAAGCAACAAAAAAAAAAACCAAACAAACAACCAACCCCAAACCAGTTTCTGCTAGCATGCAGCGTGAGGTATAGAAGTAACAGAGCCAAATTGGTTCCCCCAGAAAGAAACCCCAAAGCCCCCAACTTTCTTTTGTGAGCTGTTCTCTTTAGCTACGCATGCTTTTGGTGTACTTTTTTGTAGGATACATACTTCTTGTTTATGTAGGTGAATCATATAGTTCTCAAAAATCTTCAGAGCTAGGGAAACATTTCCAGCAACAACTGACATCCCATTGATGATTACTGTATAAATCCATATGACCACATGCTGCCTTCAGTAGTCACAAAAATCCTTTTGTGGAAACCAGAAGTGTGCTTACTTCAAATGAAGATGGAGTCTGTCATGTGACATTGTAAGTTTTATGCAGAAAGAAACAACTAAGAGGACTATCTTTTGCAATCCAAACCCCACCACTCAATACTAACAATACAAACCTGTAACTGATCAAAGTAAGCCAACTACAATAGTTATCAGCCTATCATTTAGTCTTTGATGTGTTTTGCTGGTGGGTGTGTTATGAAGTATTTCAGGTTATACTTAAAAACAGACTAACACTGGAAAATCCAGCACTTTTCTTGAATGCTGAAAAGAGAAAATAGGTGTTAATGATAGCTTTCTGCCAAAACTGGGAAAATACTTACAGCGCTGGTATCTGTTACTCTGCTTCTCTTCCTGCAGTGAAGAGTGCTCTGTCCCCACCCACAAAGACTCAGAAAAGCAAAATACTGTCAGTCATCCCATCACAAACAGAGCAGCTCCACCCTCAGCTCAAATCAGATGCTTTCCAAATGACAGCCTGAAGTAACAGTAATACCTAAATACAGTGTAACACAGAAGGTGAGAAAACAGGCAAGAAATGTTTGTAAAAATTCTTTCAACCTTGCCAATCTTCATAGAATAATGCTTCTCATTACATTGCTTCCTTATTTGATAAATACTTAAAAGCAACATGCAAGAAGAATGAAAAAATATCTCCTTTAAACAAAGTGCGAAAGAATTTAAAGACATAGCAACCTCTGAGCTGGTAAGATAAAGCTGATAAAAATATAAACTCTACATACAGCAAATAAACTCTCCCTGTCCGTCAGATTTACATGTAGGTACATATACTTAAATAGCAGCTGCAGGATTGGCTCCTGGATTTGCCCACGCTTTAGAATAAATCCAGAGAAAAAGGGTATTGTACTGAAAGCTTCTGAAATGCATAGCAAGGTAAATTTTACTGTACATACCTTTTCCTGCAACTCCTAAAAATCCTCAGCAGAACCTCTTACAATAATGCATTTTCTGAGGTATCTTCTCCTGCTTGAGCCCACAGCTTTAATATGAAATTGTGACATGTGCCCCACCATGACACATGCCACACAACACACACGTAGTTTGTAACACCTATGGGATATGTATGTGACACTGTGACATGTTACATGATGTGTGACATATGACATTAGCATACATATTATGCATCTGACACTTGTGTGACATCTGACACATGACATAATGTGACATGTACATAGGTACAGCAGGCATGTCTATAGAGAGAGAATATGCACATGCACACACTCCTATAGCTGCCTGTGTATTTATACTTCCACCGTGGACCTCCATGCTTCTCAAGCAGAGAGGGGAGAGGCCAAGCTCTCAAGTGGAGGCTGCTGGTGCTATTCATGTTCACATGCCTGCCTTCAGTCTGTGCAGCCAGCCACGTTTTTATGTACATATGTATGACATGCATGTACCTGTTGTCAGTAATACACCTTCAGCATCATTACTGGAACCACAGCACTCTTGCTTCTCTCAAGCTTGTAGAATCACGCATTTTGGAATAACTGAAGTAGCTGAGGAAAAACCTGGCTGGAACACATATGTGCTTATGTTTATGAGCTCAGTGCATTCTGCACATGCTGTTACTTAAACAAAGAACAACCCATATAACAAGCACTGGATCCATACTGTTGTCATCAACTCACGCCTCAAGGATACGGTTTAACAATGGAACCTCTCTCCTCCTAAGAAGAAACCCAAGTTTAATAGATGTTGTGGTTGGCTGATCAATTAATAAAATGGATGAAGTTCACAAAAAAAAAGCAGAGTTACTTGTGCATATTTCAGGCTTCTAGCTTAACTACAGAAAACACCTTGGCGACAGTGTCTCAGAAGAAGTCCAAGGCCATACAGAAAAATGCTCCAGAAGTATATAAAGCACTAACATATGTGGCATGCTGCAGGTATGTTACATGGTATGTCAGATTTAACATGTATGTCACTCATGACACATACATATACAGCTAACACATTGTCAAAGAAATTTATTGACGTTTTTATATCCCTGAAAAAAAGGCAATGCTATGCTCCAGCCATTCTGGAGCATTCTTACACAGGAAACATTACAGGGACCAAATACTATGTGGCACATGTACAACAAAATGCAACAAAAAAACACCACGCACCACCAAGTTAGAAGATAGTAACAGAAAACAAAATAGCAATACAAAAGAAAAAACGTCAAGGACCAAGCAGTAAAGTCAGCGAGTTTCAACAACTTGCACTTCGTTTAAGATCATCTCCACTAAAGACTCCACATCCTAGTTAGAAAAATCAGATCAAAACAACAACAAGAACTACACACCATACCAGAAGGCAGTTTTATTTTAGAAACCTCTTAGAATAACAAGCTGAAACATGACTACAACACTATACTACTACTGATGTATGAAAACACTATGTAACTTAACAGCTGCTCACATTGGTATCGTATGGAAAAGGCAGGGAAAAAGAAGAAATCAATACGCAGCAACCCTGAAACTAACAGGAAAAAAATCATGTTGAGTCATTTTAAGAGGTCCACAGGGTACGGAGGAGAGGCGGGGTGAGCAGAAATGAGGTGGCACTGGGGGGCAAACCAAATCTGATTTGCAAAGCTGTTAGATACTCCTACCTATGAGACAGCTTTTGGAAGCGACTGAACTGTTACAGACGGTTTAATAATAGTATTTAAGTTGACAAAAAGCAGCTCTGAAATGATTTTCTTGCTGCAAATACAAACCCTACAGTTAAGTATCAGTCACTGAACTGCTCGATATGTGGAGACTTCACAATCCAGGATCCATAACTATGTTGCTGTAAGTAGCTTTGCAGCAAGTTTTTAGCTTCTTGGTACGTTTCAGATTCAGTCTAAAAAAAAAAAACAAACAAAAAACCACAACAAACAAAAACCAAACCAAAACAAAAAATCACAAAAAACACCGGAAATATTTAATAAGAAAGAAGATATTAGAAGAATGATGGTTACAGAGATCTGTGTTCTTTGTGACCAGCATACAATGCACACAAGCACAAACCTTGAGGAAGACAATACCTACAAATCTTACAGTTCCCTCATTCGCTGACGGTCAGAGAAAGTATTACAGACTCTAAAAACATTATCTTTTTATATGTTTGGCCATTTACTGGGAAGAGAATTGTTCTGTTAAACACAATTTCTTCCAGTATCTTGTCAGTTCCAGTAATAATCTTTACACAGGAAATAAACATTCACTCTCATTCAACGCAAATCTGCATTCAACACACTCTGCATTCAACGCAAACAGATGAACAGTCAATTAGCAAGGCATCCTATTCTGAAGGAGTTTTTTAATCATTTAAAAATTCAGGTCTTGGGTGTTCTGACAGGTGGAAAAAAAAACAGTAATAAAAAAAATTATGCACTTTATAAAAGTCTTAAGTTTCACACAAAAATTCTGGAAATAAAAAGCAATTATTGAACCAAGGAGAGGAAAAACCTGCAAGAGTACAGAGAGGTAAGATGAGCTTACATACTTCCAACTGGGGACAGAAGTGAATGAAGTGTTATCAGCAATCAAGAATCACAGTAGCTGCTTTAAGTAATATCTCTGTGGTTTTATACCACAAAGAAAAGCCTGGGACCTAATGCTGTCTTCTGATGAACTAATTCCTACTTTTCTATTCCTCTATGACGTAGGAATCCTCCCACAAGACTACACTATGGTATAAAAAAAAAAAATCTATGTACATATGAAATAATAGAGAATAAGATTGAAAATAAGCTAACGAACAAAAATCTCCCAAACTCTAAATATGAAAACATTTTATGTGGGGAAAATGGCCAGCAACCTCCATATGCCGAGACAAAACATGGCAGATTTTCACAGAGAATGTTTCAATACTAATTCTTGAAAAACTAGATTAATTTTACTTCAAACCAGCAACTGGAGACATTCTCAGGCAAAGATCAGAGGAAATGAAGGGGATCCAGTTGTTCAGGTGAAGTCTTCAACAAAACATAAAGTTGCCCTTGGCTACAAAACTAGCTTTGAAAATAGCCATTGAGAGGCTCCATACAAAAATTTTCCCCCAACCCTATACCAGCTTACCTTAGCTTCATGGTACGTTGCAACTTGAAGCAAATCATATCGTTTTGCTTCCTTTGCAAGCAATCTGAAACGTCTAAGCATTGCTGCCTTGCAAAGACGACTTGCCATGTAAGTGCCACTTTTGAAGGGTGAACTACAGTGAGGGAAAAAAAACAAACAAAAAAAAAACCAAACCAAAACAACACCAAACCAAACAAACAACTCAGTAACAAATACATCACCATTATGTTGCTTTGATCATTACAAGCTTTTTTTACCCTCTAATGTTTTGTGAACACAATCATATGGTTCTACTTCCACTTTCAGTAACGCAAACCAGAGGCTGTGAGAATTTGAACAATCCAACAAAAGAACATTTTTATACTAGAATTTATCTGAACTACGATGCCAACTGGTTTTACATACTATGAAAACTAAAACATTCACTACCACAGACAATGGAATAAAGATACCTCAATTCAAAAAACTACATAATTTTCTATCTTGGTATCTCACTGTAAAGTTACAAGATCTATAAAATGGTTTATAATCTTAGGCTGCATTCACTTAACACAAGACAGAACCTCTCTCATTTGGCTAATACTGGGGCCTCCATGCATAGCTTAGAAAAAGGAATACTCCAATGAACTGGCACAAAACAATAAGGCTAACCATTACTTCCAAAATACCAAAGAAAAATTCTAACCTTTCAGTGGTTCTTCCATCTAAACCATCCACAACCTCCAGTGATAGATCTGACAATGACCAATTCAAGCTAAGAGACATCTGTTTAACGTTTGTTTGAATTGGGTGTGCGGCATTCACCAAGTAAGTATGAGATCTGTTGACCACGTAAGGCATGGGAAGCTTTAAAGTAAAAGCATCATCAACACGCTGTCGTATAGCTAATTTAAGACCTCTTGTATCCTTGCAATTTCCATTTCCTGTTAAACAAAACAAGATCAGTCATGGAAGTACATCAAATAAACAACCCAAATATGCATGTATTTGGTTGGTTTGGGGGTTTTATGGTTGTTTTTTTTGGTTTTGGGGTTTTTTTCCCCCTGTGTTTTTTGTTTACATTATATTCATTCTTCTCCGTAAAAATAACCTTTGGAAAAATCAGTTCCAATATTCTGTTTGCAGAACACTGTCACCTTAAAGTCACCATATCTGGCTGAACAGTTAACATATTTTCACATGTTATTTTCTTAATATCTAAAATTTGATTTGTTATAAAATACTGCCGAATTTCTTTCTATGAATGGAAAAACAAAGGGCAATCCAGCAAGCCAAACCAAACCCACAGTGACACAAGAGCAAGCCTGACTGACTTTTACATTAGGGCATTTCAAAGATGAGTTAAAAAAAATAAACACACTTAGTATCTTTTCAGAAAAGCACTGTAATTTTTAAAAGAACCATCTTGGTTTAGTTCCTGTTTTATAAAATGTAATCAAACTGGAACATGAAACATACAAAAAGTCCACTGAAATTTGAATTAAGCTTACCAACAAGAATACTGTGGATATATACCGGTTCAATGAAGTGACTCAGCAATGCTCCCTGAACACCAACCACTTCCCATTTTGTTAATTTGTCACTAGCTGACATACTGCGTGCTGTGACAGTTTCAGGTGGCCAACAAACAGTTAGGTATATCTTGCCTCCTATAACAACATGGAGGCTCAGTTCTTCACTAGTTTCGTAAGCAGACATAGATTGTGGGTTGAGACATCTACAGTAAGACAAGAAAATGAGTTTCAGTGAGAAAATATTCAGAAATTATTGTAAAGTGGTACCTAATACTATTTCTCAAAACAATTATCACTAGATCTGGGCTTTACATTATGTTCAATATTTGTAAATATTAGAAAAGACACATTCAGCTGCTCAAGTGACAAGACTACCCAAATCACTATTTAATGAATAGTGATTCAACCTGATCTTGGCCATTGGCTGTGCAAACATTAAAAAAGATGAGCATAGGCTGCAAAAAAGCTATTGTTTTGTGTCTACTTACACTATGACAGAAGTTACTTGGAGACTGCTCATCTCGGGGAAAAAGCAGCCATAAGGTTGTTTATCTCCTTTAAAACATAACTTACACTGCCATTCCTCAAAGTATGTTAAACAAGGAGATGCAACACATTCACTAGGGAAATAAAACAACGGTTGTTCCCAAGCCTAACATAGTCTTTCCCTTTAAATAAAAAGAGACAAAAAGACAAAGCCTTAAGTTTTGTGCAGACTCTACCCAATTTTATCCTAACTTTTAATGAAATGATCAAAGATGCTTTTGATTACATTATTATAAAGCAACCAGTTAATTTTGGCTTAAGTTACATAGTACCACACCTTAATATGTGGCCACATTTTTCTACTCAATGGATTACTTATGAGTAGCTTCCTTCTAAGAACTGTCTTTAAATAACGCTGTACATGAGCTAATCTGCTGTACTAGAAGAAAATACTCCCCAGAGTTTGTCTCAAGAGAGCACAGACCAGAACGGAGAGAAATCAAGAGAAAGAAAAAGTGCTGAATTACAAACTGCATCTAGTCTTATGAACTGCTTCCTTGTAAAAGCAGGCTATGACACTGAAAGTAAATCAAAAACCTTCTCAACGCTGATTTCCAGTCAGCACAACTTACAGTGAACTGGCTGTAACTTCCAGTTCACAAGTCTGCCTTTCTAACACACCAAAGACAGTATGAAAGCAGCTACCCGTTTTGTACATATAAAAAAAGCTATGATTGTATGACTTTCAGGGACATTATTCCCCAGTACCTCTGTAAGAGACACAAAATAACGTTTGTAATAACTAGGTAGACCAGTGAGTGCTGCTGTACATGTCAAAACTACAAAAAAAAAACAACAAACCAAAACAACCAAACCAAAAAAACCCACCAACTTTAATACATATAACTAAATCTATATGTGTAAAGATAAGCATAGGAGTATATTAGTTGCATCAAGTTTCTCTCTTTACATTTTTTCTACAAAGCAGACTGGGAGCCTACTGTTTCAATTCAAAGCTTTTTATACTGTAGTCCTGTGGTGGAAAAGATGACATTAAGTCACCACCTCCACTGGCTCCATGGTTGAATTAATGTTTTACTAGTATTTTAATAGTATCTTGGGAGAGGGTTAACAGCTAAACAGGAATCTATAATAAAAAAGCAACGCCCTCAAGCAAACAGCCATGTAGAAGTTTTTTGTACTAAAACGTTGAGCTGCATCTCAGACGCTTATCACTACCACCCTGTACATTAATGCTTCCAAATAATGAGAAAAAAAAAAAAAACAACAAAACAACAGAATAGTCCTCCCCAATCTCAGAAACACGTAACAATGCGTATTTTCCACACTCGCAATGTAATCAAATTAATTGTTGTCGTGGTTCAAGCCCAGCCGGCAACTTGGAACCACGCAGCCGCTCGCTCACTCCCCCCCTTTTCCTTCCTCCCCCCGCTCCCGGAGGGATGGGGAGGAGAATCGAAGGAATGTAACCCCCACGAGTTGAGATAACAGCACTCCAGTAACTAAGGTATAATACAAACCACTACTGCTACCAGTAATAATGATAAGAGGAATAACAAGGGAAAAGGACCCAACCGCTCACCACCCGCCGACCGATACCCAGCCCGACCCGAGCAGCGATCTGCGCCTCCGGGTAACTCCCCCCAGTTTATATACTGGGCATGACGTGCTGTGGTATGGAATACCCCTTTGGCCAGTTTGGGTCAGGTGTCCTGTCTCTGCTTCCTCCTGGCTTCCCCTCCTCTCTGGCAAAGCATGAGACTGAGAAAGTCCTTGGTCAGAGTAAACATTACTGAGCAACAACTAAAAACATCGGTGTTATCAGCATTGTTCCCAGACTGAAAGTCAAAAACACAGCACTGCACCAGCTACTAAGAAGGAGACAAAATGACTGCTGTAGCTGAACCCAGGACAATTGTCCACTACATCTCCGAAAACACGAAGGTACTTACATGTGTGATTTTAACTGAGCAGTTCCTTTCGGAAGCTGATTCATGTAGAGAATGACAGTTGTATTTTGCTTGAGGCTAAGCAGCTTTGAGCCTGGTGCTGTGCAAAATATGGATTCCTTTCTCCTCACTGGATTTTCATTATAGAACAGCAGAAGATGTCTATAAAAGTATCTAAAAGAAAGAGTTAAGTTACTAAAGAAAGTATCGAGTAGCAATAAATCTGGAAAACACTATTTTGCTTACAAATACCTGGACATTCACATTTAATTCATGGGATTTGAAAATAACCCAGAACACACTTACTGTAAAATGCAAGTGCATTTATTTATTCACATTTGCAAAAGTAAAACTGGTAGCAATTCATACAAACATTCTCACCTTAGTAGGGAGCGTCTTGCAGTAACAATGGCATGGCTGTCATGCAGCACTCTTCCACCAACTTGAAGGCCTCGACTGTAATTACATTCTCCTGTCGCCAGAGCTGCAACTTCATGGTGCCCATCTAGCAAAATCCAACTGTGGTCATTTAACCTTGTCTGGTTAGCACATGCCCACCAAGCTGCTCTCTCACGCCCTCTGTCCCCCAGCAGGTTGGACTCCATCTTAAAGGTCTTTTCCAACCTAAATGGTTCTGATTCTACAAAAAACTAAATGAAGAAGCTCGTAGGTCAAAATAAGAACAGAGGGGTTGCTTACCATTTACCATCATGTGCAAAATACACTTCACTTTATTGACAATTAGAGTAGGACAGCAAGAAACAAAACAAAAACTAAAACCACCTTCCCCCTACTTCCCCTTCCTCCCAGGCTCAACTTCACTCCTGACTCTTCTACCTCCCCTCCTTCCCACCCGAGTGGTACAGGGGTATGGCGAAGCATCAATTCCTAAAACTTTGCCTCTGTTAATCCTTCCACCCCATGCTCCTTCCCTGATCCAGCACAGGGTCCCTCCCACAGGATACAACCCTTCATTAAGCACTCCAGCCTGGGTCCTTCCCACCACCTGCAGTTCTCCAGGAACTGGGTCCAGCATGGGTCCTTTCCAAGGTGTGCAGCCCTCAGGAACACACTGCTCCATTGCAGGTCCCCCACGGGGTCACAGGTGCTGCTAGAAAACCTAGTCTGGTGTGGGCTACTGTCCATGGACCACAGCTCCTGCTAGAAACCTACTCCTGTGTGGATTCCCCATAGACTGCAGCTTCCTTCAAGGTGTATCCACCTGCCCTGGCCTGTACTGGTCCATACAGCCCTATTCCTCCTTGAGACAGCACCAGAAAATGTTTATGTAGGTCTTGAATATTTGCATGGCCATAGCAGTCACACATGTGACAGAACCATCGAAGTACAGTATGTCAAAGAAGGATATCTTATCTACCCTTCACTTTGCATTCACCAGATCAGAAATGCGTGCCTCAAGGCTCCCTGGGAACACAAACAGCCTAGGCTTTCCACTCACCAATACTCACAAAACAGACTTGCCTTTTACAACGATGAAGGCAGCTAGTGAACTGCCACAATTTTGGTATTCGGGATGCTTGGCAGTCAGACTGTTAAACACTTCCTCGACTGTTTGCGAAAGTTGTTCGTATACAAGTGGTCCTCTTTCTAAAAAAATCAATAAAAACCAGCAAGACACGTATTTGCGGGGAGGAGGAACAGACGTGATCAACCACCTGTCAAATTATAAATCTAACCACATGCTAAAAGCACTACTATCAAAACACTCTAAAGATTATCAGGATGGATATGAACAAATAAAGGCCCAGAACACCTAAACACCTTATGTTTTTACTATTTGTTATAATAAATCAGGAGTACAGGGAGGATCTAAGAATTCAACAAAATTTCAAACAGGGATGGACATTACAAATTCCAAAACATGCATCTCGCACTATTTCCAGCAAATTAAAGTTTCTAACCGTCTTAAGAATTTTCTTTTCTAATTTTGAAGTACTTGTAAGCGTATTTAGGCAACAACTTTTAAATAAACTAAATGTTATTCAGTTATAAAATTGAATTTTTTTGATAGTAGTAACTCAGTGTGAAAGCCTTTTAATCATAAAAATCCCAAACCACTTAGGATTAACTTCATACTGTTGTTACCTAGTAAGTAGTGAATCAACTACAGCAGCAACAAATCAATTCCTTCAGTATTCTCCACCCTGCAATACAAACTGATGGAATTCCCAATACACAAAAGACAACGGAAAAAACAAGTTTCAGAACCATTATCACAAATAGTTCTGCCCAAAGGATTCAAGAATGTTGGCAGAGGCCCCGATACAAAATCATTTAATAAAGCTAGAGAGATTTTGCACAGCAAACCTTTAAGACAAGCTTTTAAATTCTAATTAGGTGTTGTTAGAACATTTACCTGACTTTTCAAAAACCTTTGCCCTGGGATACTCAGAGTTAAGTAGCTCATCAAGAGCCAGTTTAGCAGCATTTCGTTTAGCTTCCTTCTTGGTATTTCCCAGCCCAGTCTTGTAGCAAACACCATCTACCACAGCACAAAAGGCAAAATAAGGCCTTATGATACTGCCTTTAAAGGAGAAAGAAAAGAGACACAATTGGTGAAATGATTTTACAGTACTTGCATCCATAGCTTTATGTGCTTGCAAGAGAAAAAAAAACAATTTTAGCAAGATACAACTCAAACCTTTCACCTCCACATGAATTTCAGCAGATTTCACTTTAAGCATTTTCGCAAAGCTCTGGTAGCAGTCATAATTTTATACGATTCATCTGATCAAATTCTGTAGTAATTAATGATGAGACATAGCTCTCTAGACAATGAAAGGGCCTCCAAAAAGCAATATACGCGGAGAGTAGTTCAGCCAACAGTAAAAAAATTCATCTGTATTAGTGCCATTAATACTATCTGCAGAAATTTAGATAATCTCAAGGATGAGCAAATATTATTTTATTTAAGAAAAGAGGAAGTATTTACCTGCCACACCAGTTTCTTTCAATTCCAGCTGTACATTGTGCATACGTGCAAACTCGTGCAAGGCAGATACAGGGTGCATTTTTCCCTCTTCATATTTTGCAGTAAACTGCTCTAGATCTTTCTTCTCAGGAAGTGCTGGTAATGGGCATGCATGGGCCGCTTTCCGAAGGAAAGGGTCTGAAATCAAATTAAGAAAAGAAGTGAAAAAAACTCTTTAACAGTTAAATCTGTTTACAATCAATGCTTTATAGATTTTTAGAAAAACAAAAAGCAAAAACATTTCCTCTACAGCAGCACTGAATCCTATACTAACAATACTAGCAATTCCGAAATGGTGCGTAACTTCTCTTTTAAAAATATCAAAGCTTTTACAGTAAGTACTAAATCCATTAACCTCTCAATGTAGACAGGTATCACAGGTAAATACAAAATGTATGTCCCCTCCCCTCCCTTCCAAACCTGTGATCAAATGAAAGTTGCTGATGGCAGATTCAGAACAACAGAGCTTGTGGTTTTCCACACAGAACTATGAAGCAGCAAGACACAATGAAAGTTTTAGCAACCATACACGTAACTCAAAAAGCAGGTAACTCTTTCAAAGAAAAAGAAACCCACCCACAAACAACTGGTGAATACAGAGTCAGCAGCTCTGGCTAAGGTGGCCAGGACAAAACATAAGCACAGGTGCACTGCACACACACCCTGGTCCTGCAAGTCCTCCCCATAACCAAAAGTAACCCCACCTGGATCCAGGATAGTGGGTGGGTATTTCATCTGTCCCAGCAGAAAGCACTTACAGACTTCAGAAAGCAAAGTGAAGCAAGTTAGCCAAGTCATAGAAACACAGAATGAATCACAGAATGGTTTGGGTTGGAAAGGACCTTACAGTTCAACCAGTTCCAACCCCCTGCCACAGGCAGGGACACCTTCCACTAGAGCAGGTTGCTCCAAGCCCCTGTGTCCAACCTGGCCTTGAACACTGCCAGGGATGGGGCAGTCACAGCTTCTCTGGGCAACCTGTGCCAGGGCCTCAGCACCCTCACAGGGAAGAATTTTCTCTTAATAGCTAATATAAATCACCCCTCTGTCAGTCTAAAGCCATTCCCCCTTAGTCCTGTCACTACATGCCCTTGTAAGAAGTCCCTCTCCAGGCTTCTTGTACACCCCGTTTAGGTATTGGAAGACTCTGATAAGGTTGCCCCTGAGCCTCCACTTCTCCAGGCTGAACGGAGACTTCTTTAAATTCTGAGTAGTCCCAATTAAACCCACACTTGTGGGTTTCATTGGAAAGATAAACCCTTCCAAGGAGCACAGTGTATCTGGGCAGCTATTTTTTGACTTGGAGGCCTATAGAGTAACCGATTAACATCTCCTGCAGCACCTACTTCCGTGAAGAATCAGTGTGTTCTTTTAGACTTAAAAAAAATCCCAAAAAAACCCAAAAAACCAAAAGAACAGAAATCTTTTTCCACCTATCAACTCTAGGAGGAATGGAATCTTCATCTTCATGGTTCCCATATACTGAGGCACGAGTATCTCTCACCTTGAAAGAACTAAAATAAATTGGTATCTCTCACTCTCATACATAGGTGCCTTTACCTCAATGCAACTACCTGAAGAGGTAAAATTCAAAATACATCCTGGGACCCCTGGACTTAAAACTTTCTGCAACACTCTCTATGAAAATTCATGCAGTAGCACTTATCCTGTATTCTGGTAACCTCTACTGCACTTTTAATGTATAAATTGGAATTTATAATTATGAAACGCTGCAGGCTATATATAACCCACCCTACAACTAATCTCTAACTTCCAGTATGAAACGAAGACATAGGAAGGAGAGGGGCAAAGTCAAGCAGATGCTTAAGAAATCGCTGAAGAAAGAACAGTGACAAGAAAAAGCTGCAGAGGATTGCAACTGTTCGAGAAGTTATTTTCACACACATTAATAGTGTATTTTAACAGCTAATCTCAGGGCATAAACTGAAAACTATACCTGGATTTTGTGTCACCTCTGGTGTACTGTGCCTCTCAGAAGGTGGAAGTTTCGGCCTTTCAGTTCCAGCCTGAGAAAGATTCACTGAAAGCGGCTGCGCAGGAGCCCAAGCTGGCGAAGTCTTCTTGTGTGCGGTGGCAACTTTAGCACCCTGGAACCAGTCACCGCTGCTAGCCATTCTTGGTCAACCTAAGTAAGTTTAACAGTGTAAGGGCACACTTGCAAGCTCTAGCTACCTCAGAAGAGCAGTTTGCACTCCGCTTTCCCACAGAGTGGGACAATAAACCGGAGACCCTGCGCCTTTGCAATCCCTGCCCTCTCCCAGCTGGCGCCACAACGCTCAAGACCTCTGTTCACTTAACCACCTTCCCTCACACTCCATGAGGCTCTGCCCCTCGCCCTACAGCCAGCTCTCAACGGAGCGAGGCGAAACACAAAGCGACACAGAGGACCCTTTTCAAGCTTCCAAGACAAACGGGCACTGGAGGTGAAGGCGGT
>NW_009910696.1:0-31145 GCF_000696875.1 Nestor notabilis
ATATATTATTTAATTTAGTATAGAAAGTATCTCAATAAAATATAAGGCAAAAATTAACAAGAAAGCCCAACCCTGCAGGAAAGCTTTCCCGTCCTAACAGCACCAAGGTAAATGTCTTTTCCATCTGCTCCAGCTGTGTTCAAAGTTCTTCAGCAACAGCTTGAACACTGCAGTGCTATTACAAGGTTCAGATGCTCAATTTCAAGAGCTGCTGTGCACCTCCACATCCCCTCAGGCTCTCGCTAGGAAAGGTTAAAACTCCTTTTGTTTTGGTGTGGAAGCATTGGTCTGATAGCAGCAGATAAAAAGGATGCTGCCAGGCTCCTCAGGAACTGTGATCTGGAGACACCCTGTTACTTGCTTGGAGCATCCCCTTGATGTATCACTGAAAGGTTTTTTGCATATAGAGTAATCACCAGCAGAACATATCTGATGCTAGCACTATTTTGGGAAAGGCGAAGAGCAAGAAAAGGGACAGTAGGACAGTTTATCACAGGTGCCTTGTTTTGAGAGGGGTAAAGATAGCCCTAACCCATTACTTTACAATATATCCCACTAAGCAGTATGCATCACTGCCTCAAAGCAGTGATTTCCAACTCTACTGCACTGCCAAAGATTAGTGCTGAATGTTCTTTTTTTAACCACTGCTTTTTTTTTGTCCACTTTTGTCCATTTTTGTCTCTTTTTTTGTCCACTGCTGCTTCAAACAATGGCAGTTCATGAGGATGTGGAACAAACAACCACAATTCCTTTCTCAGTGTTTGCTATGGTGGGAATAAGTAGGGAGAGCTTAAAGGAAGCAGGAGTTGCGAATAGCGCAGGTGAGAGGAGGACTGGCACGGAAAGGCTTTTGCTGTTACAAGCCAACACTCTTTGCTCTGCAGTGGAAAGGAGGGAATCCTCTCTTCAGCAGGGACTGTGGCTAAAAAGGGAGGTTCTTTTAGGTCTAAATATGAGGGAAGGTGAGGATTTTCAAGCCTATAGACACCAAAGGTTGGGGGAAAACGGGATATATAAAGAGAGTCTACTGCAAAAAGGTGTTGTCTAAAAATATCTGTTTAGAGTAAAATCAGAAACAGAGGTGGGTAAATCCCAAACAACAAGAGGAGAAGCTTGCAGTCTGCAGAAATTCCTCTAACAATGCCTTAGGATCACATAAACAAGGTTATTAATAGCAGGCTGCCTCTCCAGCAGCCCTCAAAGGCTGCTTCCTCCCATTCTTCTATCTGCACCAATTCAAGGCAGAGAAGCCCCGGTTTCAGAAAACCTCATTTGCTCCCTTCTTGTTTTTATCTTTCCCTCCACTGTATTTCCTGTCAGGATTGCAGGTCAGAAAAGCCGGAAATCTCTTTGTACCTCTGTGACTGCCAAAGTCTGACCAAGGAATGTACTTCACGTATGGCTGTTTTCCACCAGCAGTTCAGACTGACACAGGTAAGGGTGGGAGCTGGGGTACAGGCTGCTTTTCCAATCACTTCAAACAAGCCAGAATTTCTGCTTCACAGCCACAGGACTCATGTAGAAGTTGACCTTGCTTTTCCTGAACCTCCCAATCCATGTCCCAGCAGACAATCCCAAAACATTGGTTTTCCTCTGTTCTGGCTTCGCAAATCCCAGACATCTCTTTAGTGATTTTGCTTGGAAAAGGCAGAATTTTATGTGCCCCTGGGTCTTTCTGAGGAACTTACAACCTCTGAGAAAATAAAGTATTTTATCCTTGCCAACTTTTTTTGCTGTTGTTCTGTTGTTAACGAGATCACAACCATATATCCTCCAATAGCTAATTTGCTCAGCTCCTAGAGTTACAAGAAGACTGGGGAATAAAGTGAAAACAATTACACAAACTCTAGTATTATCACCCAGCACCAGCTAATGTACCTACCACGCAGAGCATAGAGGCAGCCAATCTCAGACTTGCACACACAGCAAAGAAGAGACCATTACTAATATTGCAGAAACTCAAAAGGTCAGGATAAATTTCTGCACATCTCCCAGCAGCTATGGGCAAAAGATTAAAAGTACTCAAAAGATAACAGGATGCTTGCATGGATAATGGGACATGCGAGGTTACAGTACACAGTGTAAAATGGATAAAGAAGTTATAATCCCATAACCCAATCTCTAATTGCCTACAGGAGGACAGAACTTGCCCTGAGCTACTCATCAGTGGTGACCTTACGTTTTCTTCTTTCTCTGAAGCTCTGCTGTTCGGTACTCTCTGAGACACTTATTGTCATATATGTAAAACATATTTTTATGTATCACTGTGTAGTTCTTGCATGGTCCACTGTAACCACTGGATTCTGCCTGCCTGGAATGGCAAAAAAGCAGGAATATTTGATTATAGGGAAAACAGGCAGGAAACCCTGCAAGGACTGAGGTTTTTAAGGAGAAATATCCCTGGATTTTCCCCCCTTTTTTGGTCATGTTCTGTACTGACAACAGGAGAAAACAGTGAACAAGTGTATCAGAACAAGGAGCAGTCTATATATGCAATCGTGATATCAATCTGCTGTTGGGCTTAATCCTGTGAAACTGCAATCAAGAAGATGCACAGCTAACCAGGCCAGAACCTCTCTCATGTTAAACATTCAACACCCAAAGGGTTGCTTTCTAGGCACCACTAATGATAAAACCAGGAAAGCTCAGGGTGTGCAAGAGCAGCCCACAGATTTCCAATGACTGTTCTCGGAAGACACTACAGCAACCAACAAAGATACTTACAGCAACCAATACCAAGAACAGTCGTGCTGATGGCATTCTTCCAGCAGAATGTTATCAGCAGAATGTTATCAACACTCTACTTCTGTACACAGCTAATTATACCATGCCCAAATGCCACAGGGAGATGGCTGCTCTATCAGGAAGTGCACAGAAACATATGCTGCCATATGGAGGAGACAGTCTTCACTGGGACCACTTCTCTGCGTGTAGGAGGCCTCCCAGCCCTATTCCATTATTGTTTCTAATGCAGGTTCCCTAGAAAGCAAGCAGGAAAAGGGAAAAGCAGAAAAAGGTGGCAAAATATTTCTGCCCAGCTTTTGGTACCAGAACACCAGGAGGTTATCCTTTTTCTGTAGAATCATAGAATAGTTAGGACTGGAAAGTACCTTAAGATCATCCAGTTCCAACCCCCTGCCCTGGGGAAGGACACCACACACTAAACCAAGGGATAACAAAGCTACATGAACATGTTGCAGAGCCCTAACCAGGAATGTTGCTTTGCTGATAAAACTAAATTTCCTACTTAGGAAATTTAACCTAACTCAAGGCTTATAGACCACTTGAAGCCCACTTAAAAATGCAACATGGCTCAATTAAAGTGCAGTTGTGCCACACTAAATATCCTTATTTCTAGCAGTGGGCTGATACACAGAGAACAAATCTTATTTAGGAATTATCAACCTCGTACTAACCCATTTTCATTTTTGTCCTCAAAGAGCAAATACCTAATGTACAGTGGGGCTGACTTTTTTCCTCAGCTCAAGGGTGTTTATCCTTATTCTCCTGTCCTTCGGATAGAAGGAAACAAAAGGTTGCCTTTGTGGCTTGTCTGCACACTCTTACTAACCTCATACTTGTCTGGCTGGCATAACTATCAGTTGCCAGCAGTCATTTACAGCAGTTGCAAAGTGACTGGAAGATGATACTAAATAAGAATGGCAGAAGTATGCTTCAATGTACAAATCACAAGGTGGTAAATTATGACTGTCCCATTCCTCTGCTTGCAACCCCAGCTAAGAATTTGCCTTTTACCTTTGAGCCTGTTAAATTACACCTTTTATGTTCTTGGGTCTTGGTGCTTTTACACTAAAGTCTCTCGGTTCTCTGCACCAGTGAGGAATTCATATTCCACTGTTAACTGGTGTGGCACGAAATCTGAGTAGAAGAATAAAACAGTTTCATTACACACATGCAATTTAGTTTGAGAGCCTTTTCATAAACGCCTCCTGCCATGGCTTGCATCCACTTCAACTTCTCCCATCTCCATCAATCAGGATGAGATGAGAGAAGAGGTTAAGAAACCTCTCAAAGTTGCAATCTGGAGGCAGTGGTTACCAGCAAGAAGCACTTAAATCAGGCAGTGATAGAAGAAGTGCTGAGCAGGATGACAGCAGGCACTACATGCTCAGCCTTTCCTGTTTCCTATTGAAATTCTTGCCCTGGACCCCTCACAAGAGAGTGTGTGATCCAGTTCTAGAACAGGGTGTAAAGGCAGCAAACAATGATGGAGGCAGCTGAGAGAATCAGTCAGAAATGTGATTCATATGGAAAGCGTGTGACAAAAAATTTCAGCCCTCAGCAAAGAGGATGAAGCAAGAGTATTCCTGAATAGCACTGCCAAAAAAACCCCGTCTTAGTACCATAAGTCTTCCTGAAGAACCGCCAAAGAAAAGGGGCTCTTGTTCTAAAGATGCTTGCTATTAATAAAAGCTCTTGTGATTTTTGGAAGATTCGTATCCACTATTTCACTTTGCTGAAGACTTCCTCACAGGCACCAGAAATGAAGAAGTTGGGCTACTTATGGTGACTTGGGGTTGATGGTGATTTGGAGCTGATTGGCTTTTATGTCTAAGGTTCAAAATACAGTTGAAGCTTATCCCATGGTTAGAGTTTTAATTAAGGATGTTTTTTATTTCTCTGCCTCTCTCCCTTTATAGGGATTTTCTGGTGTCTAATAGTAGGTGAACAAACATTGCTGCGCTCCTTGAAAGGACTCATCTCTTCCTAACCATCCCACTTCAAAAAATAATCATCTGTAGTAGTTTAACAATCTCTGATACTGTTGCTTCTGAAAAGAAAAATCACTAAAGTTGGTTCAAATGGCACCAGAACAAATGATCATATGAACCTTTTTTTGCCACAGCAAAGCAGGCTGCAAGCAGAAAGCAATGGTTGAATGGTTAGTGCTCTCTACTCTGTTCAGCACTGACTTACAAGTACTTCTACCCAATCGATATGGTGCTGAGAAACTTGCAGGGTACTCCCTAGTAGTGTTTGCTAGCTAGATTGCAGAATGATGCTATACGGCTCAAGTTGGTGGTGTCAGTATAGTTTTGTAGGGCTGTTTACTACCCTGTGGTCATTTGAGGTTCAAATTAGGCTTGAATTTGTTCTGAAAGTGTTATAATAGAAACCAATCTGTACCTTGTAGCACAAACCCTTTTGGCTTCTGCAAGAGTTTCTATAAGTGACATAGTTGATGCAGAAAGCTCAGTCAGGATTGAAAGCTCTTGCAGATTCTCCACCGACTCAATATAAACCAAGTTATTCCCTGTTTTAACTCAGCCCTGTATCTATCTGTCAGTGGGGCTTATAATCCCTATCTAACAGGGGTCTTGTAAGATTTAACATCTGCAGAAAACATTAAAGTGCTCAAACGGAGCCAGACACTGAAGTGTTACTCTGTGCTCTGCTCTTGATGGAAAGGATTTAGGCATTTCAATTATTAGTCTCCAGCACAACCTACCTGTTGTTCACGGATGGATGCACTAATGAGCAGAGCGGGACGTAAGCTTTCTGATGGAACGGTTTTCCATTTGAAAAATGCCAGTTTAACAGAATCAAACTATTTCTTGGGAAGGTACCTGCTTAATTGAATTTTCTGGCAGAAATCTGCACATTCCCTTACAGGTTCTCCTGTGTACCTGAGCAGTGAGAACTGAGAGCCCGGCAAACCCAGCCCCAGCTGGGATAATAAAGATTTTCCTGGCAGGAAGCCTACAAGCCAAGAAGCCCTGTTTAAGTCAGGGCAACCAGGACTGCTAGGATTCCAGCTGTGTGGCAGCAAGCCTGAAAGGAAAGCGATAGCAACTTCAAGACACTTGGACAAATCTGCTTCATTTAAAAACAATAAATCAAAGACACACATTGAGATGATGCTTCTCAAATTAGAACCACAAGAATTTGCAGCTTTTGGTCTCATGGAAGACAGTTTTACTGTTAGATTTTATCCCAGGATGGGGTTCTGAGCTGTAGGCAGACCCACAGTCAAGCACACTGTCTTGATTTCCCTGTTGGTTCATGTTCATACCTGGAGGTGAGAAGGAAAAAAGAACAAATCAGCAGGAGGACAGAAAGTGAAGATGTTTGTGCTGATATTAGCCCATCTGGGCTTCTTTCAAGGACAGGTGGTAAGGAAGGCCTGTGTTGACCTCATTAGAGATTTTTGATTGCTCAGTCCGCTGGTGTTGACGGATTATGTGAAGAACCAAAGCAGAAGGTCAAAAGCCACCAATTACTTTAAAAAAACCCCGAAGTGCTAAGCAGCAAACTGGCAAGCTAACCAGCATACAACATTAGACAGCCAATCTAATAGAGCCACAGTCCCTAGTGATGTCTCTAGGGAGTCAGGCAGCCAGCAGATGGGGTTCTGCGGGGTGCGCCTGTGTCCTGGTAGACCTGATAGCCACTCTACACAACTGCAGTACTTTGATCCTTTCCCCTCTTCCATAACTTTTAGTAGTCTTCATCAAGCTTTCAGCTCCTAGACCCATCAAATGCATATGTCCATTCTCTCTACAAGTCTCTAGAGCTGTTCATCCAGCTGCTCCAAGTATTCAAGCCATATAAAGGACAGATGAAGACAGTGGGAGGAGAAGAAGTTCACAAAGACCAACCATCAAGCTCTACAAATGAAAAATACAAACCAATAAATAACTGCAAAGGTCACACTTCCTCGTGTGTGTCTGATCTCAGTTCTCCAGCTTTCGAGTCTGCACTTTCCTTCTATTTTCAAAGAAAAAAGCATTTAGGAAAAGAATAAAAAAAACCCCAAACATTTTCTAAGTTTCTTTTTTTAAAGGGCAAACTTTCTACTGACAGTTTCAATGTGTGACCCCTTAAAAATGCACATCTTCCTGTCAAGAGACCCAAAGCTCTGCGTATATCTGGAATGTTCAATGCCAAGAGAAGAATCTTCCTCTTTTTCCTCCCAAATGCACAGTTAAATTTAAATATTACTAAAAACATTGGTGGTAGCTCTCATTAGAAATATGGAGTGGAGTTGAGAGAGAAGAGTGAAGAATAAGAAGGTCACATTGATTCTTCACCTCTCACTTCAGATTTTGTGGTAGTAACAATCGCTAATGACTTGCTAGTAGAGCTAATTGCAAAGAGGCCAAAAGGGTGAGAATTTTGCAAGGAATGTCCTCTCTTTTTCAAAGATTAAAACATCTGATATTTCCTATAGTCTATTGAGAAGAGGATAAATAACCCAGAGCATCCTCACAAAATCATGCAAAGCTTTGCTGGAAAGCCTTCAGTTTTCACTGATTATTGCTTTAATTTCCAAATTGAAGCAGCTGTTGTTGCTAGTGTCATAGAATCACAGAATGGTTTGGGTTGGAAAGGACCTTAAAGCTCATCCAATTCCAAACCCCTACCATGGGCAGGGACACCTTCCACTAGAGCAGGTTGCTCAAAGATGAGGTATAGCTGAGAGCAGAAGGATAAATCACCCTGCTGGGGACCTGTTGCAGGAGGACAGG
Source organism: Nestor notabilis (assembly GCF_000696875.1). Lineage (NCBI taxonomy): Eukaryota > Metazoa > Chordata > Aves > Psittaciformes > Psittacidae > Nestor > Nestor notabilis. Next base: position 7,491 of record NW_009910696.1, read on the forward strand.
ACAGTAGCACAAATAAGAACAGAAAATGCAGTGGAACAGGCACAGTCTCAGAGTTCTGGAAAGAGGGGAGGCAAGACTCAGAGAGGGTGTTTCCTTGCATATCCCTTCTTTCATGGTCTCTGCTGACAGAGATTCTTCAGTAAGTGCCCCCTGTGTCTGTGTTCCTTAACTTACCCCAAAGGTAGAGGCTGGAGCTTTTCTTCAGAGGGATGCTGCTGAAGAGAGCAGCGTTGCCCCAGCAGATGTAGCAGCAGGTTCTGGGGAGGGAGAATGACAACAAGAGGAACAGGGAGCTGAAAATCCAGAAGCAGCCGGTACCCTCTTCATTTTACATCTTCTTTTGTTTTACACCTTCTTTCTCTCTTCCCAGCCCACATGGGCTTTTCCATGGCGTGGGACTACAGTTTAGTCTGGATATCCATTCCTAAAATTAATACCCTTTCACTATCCCACCATCATACCAGAAAACCATTCCTTTCTCCACACCTTTCTTCCTGTCAGCTCAGTGGTAACCTATCGTTGAGACAGGAAAAGCTTGTTGAAGGCACAGACTAGGAAATACATGCTGAAATGTGGAAGTGAGGAGAGAAACCCAGGTTTGTGATAACAGAAGACTGGGCTCGGAGAAGCTTCGACTTGATGCTTTACAAGCCTACCTCAAAGCAGCTTTAGCTCTTTTCACTCTTGTTCCTTGCATAAAACCTGCAATGCAAAGCAAGAAACCCCAAAGAGAACCTACAAAAGTCTTGGAATACCAGGTCTGAACAGATCTGTGAACTTTTATCTTTGAAAGAGAGTTTAAAAGCTGGCTCTGACTTAGAGGCACTGAAGAATAGCTCAGTGAAACCAGCAGTCTCAAATCTCAACTTTGAGAGAGCTGAGCTCATCCCAGACCCACACTTTTTGCTGAGCAAAAAGCATAATATCTTGTTAATAATGAATAGCCCTGTGTCTCCTGTACTTAACACTGGAGCTTTGAGCAGATCCACAGCACTTTATGAATTATCTATTGCAGCTGATTCAGGGCCCGTTGGGAGTGTTCTTGCAGCAAGCATCTTGCTCGCCTATAATGGAATCATACGATTAGGGCAATTTCAATTAGACATACATTACAGTGCACAGGTGTCTAAGCAAACAGGCTGCAGGAAGCCTCCCCCACGGACTCATATCCTAGGGAAAAGGTGTGCAAGTTGGAGACTTTCCAAGGGGTCCTACAATTGCACCTAAAAGGTGCCAAAGAAATAAGCAAAGCGCCTCACTAGAGTAGAAGGAGGAATGTGTCTGTAGGGAGGATAAAGTAATTCCAAACTTCCACCTTATGAGGTAAAGAACTTTTCCATGCTTCATCCAATTAATCAGTTCAAGAACAAAAAACCAGTAACATTCTTTTCATCCTCTGAGGCTGTACACATGGTCTGTGACAGGAAATCCTTTTCTCCATTGGAAACTGCCAACTCATCCATCCATGGAACAAGTAGTCAGTGGTCCCTTGGTTTGGCTGAGACTCTGAGCCAACTGGGTTCCTAGAGAAGAAGCAGATGCTCGCCATCTACATAGTTACTCTTGTAATAACAGTTCAGACTCCCAGATTGCTGGCACCAGTAGTAGGTTGGTGATGGGGTATCTTGCCAGCTCTCTGGCCAAACAAAACCTTTGGTGTATTACAAGCAGTGCTAGTCTCCCTGGAGCACTGGGTATCAGAATATCATAGAATCATAGAATAGTTAAGGTTGGAAAGGACCTTACGGTCATATAGTTCCAACCCCCTGCCATGGGCAGGGACACCTCACACCAGACCATGTCACCCAAGGCTCTGTCCAACCAGGCCTTGAACACTGCCAGGGTTGGAGCATTTACCACTTCTTTGGGCAGCCTGTTCCAGTGCATCAGCACCCTCACAGTAAAGAACTCCTTTGTATCTAACCTGAACTTCCCCTGTTTAAGTTTAAACCCATCACCCCTTTTCCTATCACTACAGTCAATATCCCCTGACCTCCTTTAATGTGGAGAACATATCAGAAAGCCAAAGAAAAGGGTATTTTAATTTGCAATCCACTGATTTCTCTACATAGCACATGTAGGTCGGATTGCTTTCTCAGTTACCTTTCACTGACCACTTAGAAGTGGACAGACCGCAGGAAACCACTGTGTAGTCATTTACTGCCCTATGAAGGACATCGATGCTTCCAACTGTTCGACCTTTAACTGACAAGTCAGTAACCATAGTAGACATCCCTCACACATCTCCACAGTCATGGAAAAAAGCAGGCTACTTTCAGCTCAGCTGAAGACACTCCAGGCAGATTCTTGCCATTGCTAGAGGCTGGCTTTCAAAAGTAGAACTGCCTTGACTGATGGATGGGGTGGCTACTGATCAGGGCATCAAAGGGTAATAAAATGCTACCGCTGTATCTGACACCTGACAGCAACTGAAGTGGTTGTGGCCTTAAGAAAGGGCAGAGCAAGAGATTGTGCAAAAAAACTTCCAGACCTCACACAGCTCCAGGAATGATGGTGTATATTGAAGAGCTGCAGAATAGCACCTGATAGATGATGCTGTCCCTTACGCCTCTAGAAGATGAAGATGAAATACATTTGTGAAGCTGTCAGAAACTACAAAACACACAGTAAATCACCTTCTTCCTGTGTTTTTGGTGGCATCTTAGGTATACATAAGGTGTCTGTCACAAGGACTTACTTCATCCTCATCATAGTTTTCTTAGAACCTTGCTAATCACCGCCTCTTAGCATACAAAAGAAGAGTCAAAGCAGAAGGCCAAGTGCTCTAATATGGGCTGTTGACTGCTCTTTGTCTTTTCTAAGCATAGATCAGATACACATTGGCCGTTTCAATGGTTGTGAATTTTATTTCCTGTTTGGACACACGCAGGGAAAGAAACCCCTTTTAACCTGTATATCCTCCACCGCAAGTAGCTGTGCAAATCCTTTCCTCAGCACCAGTGCTCTGAGAGAAGTCCAAAGGTGATGCACTTGAGTCAAATCATCTCTCAGCAACATCCCCCTCCACAGAATGTGCTGTTCTTCTGCCAGTACATCCTGCTGGCCCTTAGGGCTAATTCATGTGCAAGGCTCCAGATTTAATTAGAAGGCTTCCCATTTTAACACTACCAAAGGATTAAAGTAATTGGAAAGAAGCAGGCAAGCTGCATGCCCCTGAGGCTTGACAAGCATCATAGGGTGAAAGAGATAGAGCCCAGGAGAGGTGGAAAATTCCACTGGTTCCCAACTTCTCTGCCCTTAACCTCCAATATTCTGCAGGCTGTTAATTTAATCTGCAGCCCTCCCCCCACAGCTAACCTTAAGGCTTAAGAAGGCCTGAGGTTATCACCTCATTTCCGAAACTGCTTGTGGAGGGAAACAGCTGGAATTGTCCAGCTGTTGCCTCAAATAAAAGAAATGAAGGAAAAGGAAGTGCTGTGAGTCCGGGTGAGGATGGGAGACTTCGCAAGTGCTGAGGGCAATGCAGAGGAGAAGGCTCCTCTGAAGGACGTGCCTTTAGGAGAGTATTTATTCTAATGGAAGCGGCAACAAAACACATTGGGAGCAATGAGCTTGCCTGTGGGATCCACAGTAGGATTGCTGAGGGAGGCTCAGAGAAAGCAGAAGGGAAATGAACCAAGGAAAGATGGCAGTGGCTGCACAGGCTTCGTTCATAGGTGAAAGACCGTGAGCCTTGCGGAAAACTGCGTATGAAGCACTTAGATGGCCAAGACATCAGATTAGCATCCAAACAGCTTTGTTTGTTGGGCCAGACACAGTAAATTGCATGCAGAGTTGTGCCAGCACCTGCTGTAAGCTCATCGAGGAGCTGGGGTGCCCTGAACTCCCATTTAAAACCTTGCATTATGGCAAATGAATGAAAGGGAAGGATGGGTTCAATGTGGTGCCCAGCTAAATCAGAGACTGATGACTCCTGGTTCTATTCTGAAGCTCAGTTTAGTCGTGTCAGGTCATTATAACTTCACTGTAGTTCAGATTCCCCCTGTGCCCGGTGCCTCAGCTCAGCCAATGTGCACGAACTGACTCTCCTGTTCCACTCCTGCCTCGTCTGGTTTGAGATTCAGTCCTCAATCATGCAATCACAGAATGGTTTGGGTTGGAAAGGACCTTAAAGCTCATCTAGTTCCAACCCACCTGCCATGGACAGGGAACTCTTTTGCTTCTGTTCCAGTCCAAAACCTCAGCGGAGTAAAAACTACTATAGCAAAATAGCATGAGTAAGTCTGAGGAGGAGTCTGCACCAGCAGGACATTGCGAGAGGATCAGATAAACAAACTCTCCTGACATGACCTTGTCAAAACCTAATCCCAAAGCCACAGAGGTGAAATGCCATTTCACACTTCCACTGCCTCCCCGGCTGCTAAATGCTTCACTACATCCTGGGTCTTGCAACAGGAGGCTGAAAGCTTCTGTTTCTGATGGCTGGTGAGCACACAGGTTCTGCTTCAGCCCATATGCAGCTGTAACAAGAAGCAGGGAGACACAAGTGTCTCTGAAGCGTAGATAAAGACAGCGTCTCCCTTGCTTTGAACAACTTATAAGGCAGCTTGTTGCACCAAACTACCATATTTCTCAAGGAGTGACAGATTAAAATGTCATTTGAATGGTTTGAAATGGTTTCAGGAAAGCTTTAGAGAGTCACATAAAAATGATACTTTTCCCTGTCCAAACTCTCAATTTTCCCTGGCTGTAGATGCTTCAATCAGTTTTGCTCCAACCCACAGTGTTTCTTTTTGAAGCAAGCTTATAACACAGGGACCTTCCACAAGAAAAATCACAAATTATAATTCATAGAAATTGCATATAGGCTGAATCCCAGTGAAAGTGTGTTGCTCCTAAAGGAAGGAATACAATAGTCAGCCTTTCCTGAGGATAATGTGAGTCTGAGTCCTACTGACTGAAAAAGACAGGGAGGAGTCCCTTTTAACACAAAATGTGGGTAGATTTCCTAATCCTAGCAAACAGAACGAACATCTTAAAAAAACTATCACTAAAACTCACTGACCATCCCACAACCTTTGAATAAGCCAGAGAACTTGATCCAATTTGCAACATCCAGCACTCAAATTCCTGTGTAGCATGTGGTGGTGCAGGTCGGGATGTGAGAAATTAGCCTTATGTCTGCTTGGGCAAAATATGCTATATAACAGATTTATACCTTATAATGATGTTCACTAAATTCCTTGAAGGGTTCACTGCCTTTGAAAATTCCAGCACCTACAAAGGGCTAAAGATGTGGTGAGGAACAAGATGAGTGCTACCCTCAGAAATCAATGGCCTGCCACTAAATCAAAACCTCCTCACCTAAGTATAAAGCTTTTTTATTCCTCTTAGGCAGGTGTTTGTTGTAAGTTCTCTCCATGCCTACCATCTATAACTGGTAGCTAGATCTGCAAGGCCAGGTTGGACAGTCTTGGGTGACATGGTCTAGTGTGAGACATCCCTGCACATGGCAGGAGGTTGGAACTAGATGATCTTAAGGTCTTTCACAATCCTAACTATTCTATGATTCTTTGTAATTGATTTGCAGAAAGCCAGTGATCTGCCATACCTATTATAGCCTCCCAGGGTCCTGTGTTCTGCCTCTCTGATGCTGTTCAAAGGTACTGGGAAGAGGCTGTATCATGCTCTCCAGAGCAGCAGCCTCGGTCTTCAGACATGGAGCTTGGTCTTGGGATAATGTTAGATTGCCTCCTAAAACACAGAGTCTGCTTTCACTTGCAAAAAGAAAACGTACAAGAAACGTTGGTGAATGGCAAAATGATCCCATTTATGCATCAAGTGGTTACTGGAAAAGGACTGGGATACCACTGGGGTTAGCTCAGCTTACCGCAAACTAATGATGTGCAGAGAGTTCTTTCCTACAAAAGCCTGGACTTGCAAGCGAATGTCTCATTTCTGTGATTCTCCTTTACCAAGCAAATATTCACTGGGAGGAAAATGCATCATGTGTGACACACATGCAAGGCTCCGCTGCTGGAATCTGGGGCTGCTGCAGAAACTCATATTGAAAGGCACAGGCCCATCACCACGTCCTCCCCACAAACTGTGATTAGTTATGGGTTTCATTCTGAACCTTCCTGGGAATGTCAGAACCGCTGGTCCACCTTTCCTGACTTGCTAATGAATTGCAGGTGTTTTTCCATGTATCCAGGAAGATTAAAATCCATAAAATTGCCCCCTTTATCCCCTCCACTTCCACCCCAGCAAACTAACACAGACCCAGATATATTCCCAGCAAATCCTGTTGGTAGCTACTGTCTTTGCTGTCTTTGCATCCTACTGTTGGTGACCCTGACAAATCAAAGACAATATGGTCTATATAATGGCTACAGCCTATTCTTTGAGCTTCATGAAGCCATGAAACCCTGTTTCTCTACAGCAAAGAAGGAACTTTTGATGCCATGCCAAGTAGTGACTGGAGCTGGTTGGAATTTTACATTCAAAGTTGGTTTTAGGCTGGTTTACTAAAGAAACAAGGCATTAGGAACCCAGTTCTCTTTTTGTCCTGTTAGCATCCCAGAAAACTTTGATTCTCTGGCCAGTTTAAACCAAACTGAAGAGGGGTTTTTGCAGCTTGTGTCTTTATTTGACCAAAACACCAAGCAGTTTTACGCGATCTTTTTGCAAGTGTGTATAGTGACGGGACAAAAGGGAATGGTTTTAAACTGAAAGAGGGGAGATTTAGGTTAGACATTAGGAAGAAATTCTTACCAGTGCGGGTGCTGAGGCACTGGCACAGGGTGCCCAGAGAAGCTGTGGCTGCCCCATCCCTGGCAGTGTTCAAGGACAGGTTGGACACAGGGGCTTGGAGCAACCTGCTCTAGTGGAAGGTGTCCCTGCCTGTGGTAGGGGGGCGGAACTGGATGAGCTTTAAGGTCCTTTCCAACCCAAACCATTCTGGGATTCTATGGATTGGATCTGAGGCTGGGACTTCAGCATCCTGGCTTCAACACTCCAGTGTTCTGCACTGTTCCTTCTGCCTGTTGCAGACCCTTTGCAGACCTGCTCTCCTTTAGAGCTAAAGCTCTTTACAGTAGGTTGCTTTGTACACACATACTCATTTTCACTCAGCATAACAGGGCACGTGGGTGCTATTGCATTGAGCATCATTGTTCTGCTGAGAAAGTTAAAGAGTATGAAATCAGTCCAGTTGGAAACCAAGACCGTGAACAGGCTGAAAATGCTGATACTCAGTTCTAGCTTCCAGCTGGCTTTGACACCTGTAGGTACAACCTAGTACCACTGAGGCACCTCTTGTGACCCCTTCCTGTATTCCTACCCTGGCACACAACCATTGTGCAATGCACAAGCACTGACGTGCCCAGTCCCAGATGCGCTCCAGGCCCATAGCACCAATTTGCTCTGGGCTTGCTGCCATTTTTGTGCACAGCTTTCAAGTTAATCTTTGTACAAAGAGCACTGCATCACTCTCGCTTTAGAGTGTGAGGACTTGTAGAACAGTTCAGCCTCCAAAGGAAATGTCAGGATATTCCTGCCATTACAAGGTGTAGTCCAGGAAACAAAGCAGTCAACATGTAAACTACTGGCAGAGCTGTGCTTGCCTCATGGTTCATTTCTAGTCCATTCGGATACCAGAAATTGAGCTTTTCTGCCCTCCACTCCTTGATTTTCCATCTCTTCTTCCTGGCATACACAGACGTACACCGGTTCATGAACTGCTGTTGTAAACCATCCCCCAAGGAAGCTGAGGAGAGACATAAAGCTCCTTTAGAAACAACCCCTCTATTTACAGAGGGTTGTAACGCACACAAAGACTGTGCAGGACCACTTTTTCTTCAGGTGTCTGCCGAAAGGAGAGCTTTCACTTGATCTGCTTTTCCCTTCTTGTTATCTTTACTCTGGGCAGCTTTTCCTTTCATGCAAGTTGTTGAGCCCCCAACATAAACCTATCCATGTAACAGAAAGAAAATTGCTCCATACATGTAAAGTTGCCCTTTCATCCATCAAAGGAAAGACTAAGCATGAGGATGGGGAATTTGTCTAGGAAAACCCAGCCAGGACCTGTCAGGCTGTAACCATCTCCCTTTCAAGCTTTTGTGCTCTTAACATCTATCCGTATCAAGCTGCTCTGGGTCTCTGACCTTATCCAGTATCCTTTCTAATCTGGAATCTACTTAGTGGAAGAGTATTCAAAACACCAGGAGAGGTGCACACTTTGCAGCCACAGAGAAGAAAAGGCTCACTGGACCCCATCCTAAGAGAGGGTTATCCTCCCAACTCCAGCAATTGCAGTATCTCCAGTATAAAGGCAGAGAGCAGCCAGCAGGCACATAGTGCCAGACTTCAACTTGCTTTTCCAGTTCCCTGTACCACTTGTGTTAAATACCCATGCACGAAAAGGAGAAAAGGAAAGGAAATAAAACCTATTTGAACCACCTGAAAGTCATTTTATACATGAAAGGTTGAAAGTCTTTGTTAGTTTTATGCAAAAGAAGGGGACAGGTCACAGCTGAAATACTCTGAGTGTTTCCCCAACTGCCAGAGAAGCATCTCAGGAAGAGATCAAGTGAGCAGTTTGGTCTTTAGGCCAGCACACACAAAGAAGGGGAGACAAAGGGAAATCAATCTCTTACCTTGTTGTGGATGAACCCCCCCATCCCTCCCACCTGGCAATGGTAGCTTTATTCCGTAGACTATCACTTTGTTCACATTGTCATGTTCTTTCCAGCAGAATGGAGGGTCCAGTTCTCACATATTTCTGAGTCAACTTTGGCTTCCTTATTGTGCAGCTTGCAGTAAGAAAACGAGATGGGCAGAGTCTTGTGAAGGGGTGGGAGAGGGAGATTTCTGCCTTTCAATCAGTGCAATGAACACTCCAACACTGCCTCTGTGCATTGCTTTCAGCTCCCTGAAGCCTCTGCACCATGGAGCATCTTTGGCATGATAAGTGAGACTAAATACTGCAATAATTCACATGCTTCCCTTCCCCCTCCCTGACCTTAATGCAAACCACATGAGGAACACAGGACACAGCAGAAGATCACTGGGAAAGGCAAAGCTATGTGAACAATTAGCCACTGAGCTGATGGCATGAAAGCCTGGCACTGCCTCACACCTCTGCTGCCAAGGAGCCACCCTGCCTCCAGCTCTTCATAAGCACAAGCTGCACCTCCTGTCACTGCTCCAGGGTGGCAAGGCAGTGAGTTAGGACACAGAGGACCCGGAATTGAGGTAGAAAGGGCAAATCAGCTCCCAACCCTTCCCCTGCGAGGGGGAATCTGCTACCTGCACATCCCCAGTGGGATTCTGTTATTACTGTTGCTAGACTCTCAAGCAGACATTCATTTTCTCTTGACCCAAAAACACGAAGAGAAGAAAAGAATTTCTTCAAACTTTCCAAAACAATTAAACTTCAAACAGAGACCAAGCCTGAAGCGTTTCAGTCTGAAAGCAGATGTTTTCAAAGCTCTGAACAGACATCAAAATGGGGCTTAGAAAGTCCTGAAGGAAGTATATAACTACCTTTACAAAGCTATCACACTCAAAAGGGAATTAACATCCATAAGAAGAGATAACCCACAGGGTGAAGTTGACCTACAATGATGAATAGGATTCTCTAAAGACTATGTACCAAATGACCAAAACAGTGATTGACTCTCGCAGAATTAGCTGGGTTAGCACAGTTCATTGAAGAAAGGCTGTCACCATCTTAAATAGTCTCTCAAATGCACTGTCTTCTCACATACTTTCCCATTCACACAGTTTTCATGGGAAGGTGATGTAAGGAATTACTGTGATTCAGTCACATTAGGGCATTGGAAAGCATATCTGTGTATGTGTATCTATACGAGCATGTGTGCCACATGGCTGCTCTTCCCACCACCTTTTCGTTGCATTTAGTGGATTATTGACTTCAAATTACATTCTCTCAGTCAATAACATGAAGGAGCTCACACACCTTCTCTGGAATCTCTAATGGATTATGGAGGAAAGCTATTTTATTATTAGTGCTGTGTCCTGGGGCTTCAGCGATCAGTTCACAGCTTAACCACTGCCTTCCTGTGTGCCACAGGGGGTGAGAAACACCTAACGTTGCTTTCCCTTAATTTCCTTCTCCGAAGTAGAAACAATATCATACACTTAAAATTAGTCTGCAGCCTCTGAGAACTTTGAAGCCCTCAAAATGAAGCAGTGGAGAAAGAAGAAATATTTAGGTTATTTTGCAGAGCCATTTGATAAAGGTGATCCCAAAAGAAAGAGAAAAGAAGCACGTATGAATCAGTTCAGAAAAAATATTTGCAAGGTGAAGAAAATGTGAATTTTATTAACTACAGCTCATCTATTCAAGTAACATTGGAACTGAAACAGCACTGGAAACAAGAAAGATGATTCTGTATCGATCATGGGATTCATTATAACTTTTCAATGTATGCATTTGAAAGATGCGATATCTCGAGAAGTGCTCCCTAATGTATAAAATCCACTAGCTGCCACTCTCAATTAAATGTAGTTAATGAGATCTCTGTTCACCCTATAGAGAAGAGGGTTGTGTCTCCGTAGTTCATCGAAAATGGAGTTAAAACACGGCTGGGATTTTAATTGGTTATTGTGGATATCACCAGGACATGTCTCCTATGGTCTGTCTGGTGTATACGAGGTTCATAAAATCCAATAAAGCATTTAAACAAAATCCAATAGATGCCTGAGGCTCTGGGCTTTAATACCAGAACATGAAGCAGACATACACAGCAGTGACAGTTGACAGGGTATCTGCTGCTGATCTATCCATGACAAAAGAGAAGTAGCTTTTGTAGCTGTATCCCCTCCCCTGAGTGCATGGCACCCTTTATTCCATGTCAACACATGCAAGAGAAACAAGTTAGAGCTGACACCTCTATCATGTGCCAGGAGAAGGAGGAAGTACCTTTTGGGAGCTGCCAAGGGGCAAACCTTTGACTTCGCTTTTGGGGACTCACGGGAGACAAATGACCTGGAGAAAGGACATGGCTATTGGGGTGACTCTAGCAATTGGAGGTTGAAAAGGGTGGCTGCTGGTGGTGACAATAGGACTATTTATTTCCTACAGTTTTCTGGTCAGAGATTCTTATGGTTTGGTGTTAAATGAACAAGTGAAGTTCACCCATCACCTCTCTGTGGGAGATTTTATCCAGAAGATGACAGAATGGAAGGTGGTCTCAGCTGAAGTTCCTCTTCACTTTATTTTATACCTGGACTCCCAGTTCATGCCCAGAATCATACTGATCTCTTTCAGCAGCTTGCTGAGAGTTCCATCTCTTCTGGAAAGGGAGCAGGAAGAAAGCTGAAGTGGGGGATCCCTGCCTGACTTTGCTTGCAAATCTATTTTTCTCCTGGTCACCAGCTAAGAGGGAACAAAACCAAAACAAAACAAGCCAACATTGCAAATTCAGCACATTTCTTCATATCCAAAGGTCTATAAATAGTCTGGAATTACTGAGCTGAAAATCACAGTTATAATAAAGTGCAAGCGATCCCATCAGGCAAGACAGGCCAGCTGTATCATTACTGTTGCTGGGCTGAGTCCTCAGAGAGACCATTACACCATCAGCTGAGCAATTACAAAGACTCTAACTGCACTCCTTGCAATAACTATCCTTAAGTGGGCACTGGCCTAACAGACTGTGCAGCAGCCAGACACAAAGCTGAGCTGAGCAGCTGGGAAAGGAGATGAATGAAGATTAGATGTCTTCAAGCAGTAGTCTGAGTGTTACTGTATGGTAGGTATTAGCAATGTTCACCCACCTGTTTGTTGCACTGAGTTCCTATGGATCCAGATATCTGGGGTTCTCCTCAAAACACTGCTTTGACGCACATCGGGCAGCAGCCTCCAAGCTCACTCTTTAATCTATGTGATTCTTATAAGCTTCCAAAGTTGAAAGTATGAATATGGCTCCAGAAACTGTAAGTTCAAGAGAGCTTTACTAACTCAGGACAAAGCCACGTTAACTAGCAGCAGCTTGTTAGTTTTTGGGCTTATCAGCTAAAGCAGGAACCACAAGTTACAGATGGCAGCAGTAGCACATCTTGTCCTGCTTTAACTTAAAGGAACTTCACAGTGATTTGCTCAGTTGGTTCTTACAGCAAAGCTAAGTTTGGCCTTTTCTGTGTTTCCCTCTCTATTTTTCCTCTTTTATCACTGGTACCAATCTTCTTTGAAGTTCCTGTTCAGAAGCCCACTGTCACATCAGCTTCACGTCTCATCTGGAAACATCTCTTTCCTTTTGCTCTAGCTCGTGGGCTGGTTCTGTCCCGCAGCGGGATGCGGCTGCACTGTGGTCGATGGGGACTACTCTGTTTTACTTGGCACAGAGGGGGCTGCTGTACAGCAACGGGAGGGCAGGGGAAGAGCTGCTGATTCACTGCAGCTGTTTAAACAATCCAATCACCTCGTCTTCTCCTTTCCTTCCCAAAGTCCCACTCAGCACTTCAAGGCCAGCCTGGGCTCCCGCTTGCTTTTGTTTTCCTGCCTCTTAAAGTTGTGGCAGCAGCAGAAGCATGTTCTTGGGTCATTGTTTTATCTCCAGCCAGGGTCCACCTTTTGCAGTATCCAAACCAACACCTCAGAGGACACATCCAGCACTCCAGCTCCCCCTAACCAGGGTTTCACGGGCACTAATACAGTGGCTGAATGCAGGCTGCATTTATGGCCATGTCCAGGGTGATTTTGCAGGGGAAATAGAAAGATATCTGGAGGGCTTAGCAAAAGCTCCTGGGATTAATCACACTGCGCCAGGAATGTTTCTGCCTTTTCTTGAGGGAAATTTTGGCAGATTATAGTAATCTAAATTTAAAAAGAAAAACATTCTTGCAGGACCAGCAGGAGAATTCATTCTTCTGTAGGTAATGGAGGAAGATTTAACCAGCCAAAGGCTGGAGACTTCACACATTTTCAGAATGAGTTTATGTATAGCATGGAGACACATGGCATTGAATCCTAACCTACAAGTTTAGGGAGGCAACCAAAAGGACTCAAAGGTAAATCTTGGTATGCATAGGACCTGGGTTCTAGAAATGCCTGCAAGAGCAGGAATTAAGATTTATTTACACAACTCATATATTTCTATGAGAATATATTCTATTCTATATATTCTATTCTATTTACACAATCATATGATTCTATGATTCTAACTCCTCTGCTCCTATGAGGTGAATTACATGACCTCAGGTTTTGTAGATGTAACGAAGAGCTGGGTAATTCTGGGGCACTTACAAGGATTTAAAGGAATATAAAATGCATTCCATGGTCTGGTCTAGCAACTCAGGCATGTGAACAACAACCATGGTGCATTTACAGAAGCTGTGGTCTAAGTGGTGATCAATTAGATTTTAACTGCTTGGATCCTGGTTCTGCTCCTGATTTGAACAACATTGTGCAAGTTGCTTCATTACTCTCTGTGTCTTGCCTTTCCTTTGTCTTATTTAGCTAAAAGATGTCTGGGTAAAGTATATTTGGATACCACCTGCTATAGCAGCATCATGAACTTCAGCAGTATGCCCAGATACCTTGGTAATAATGATAATTGAATGTCTTTTCTACACTGATTAGTACACTGGGGACAAATAGGAGAAACTTTCAGGATGCTAGAAGATAGGTAGGTAGGTAGATAGGTAGATAGATAGATAGATAGGTAGATAGAGGGAGGGATAAACATCTCTAGTAGTGGGTGCAAGACAAACTGGGATTATCAGGTTGACACAGGACATTTGTGCTTTCTCTAGTAAAGGACATTACTATCTTCACATTATGTGCAGAGACTGTATGGAAACAAAACTCTATCAAGTGAGGCCAAGAGGAGACTCCCTAAGTCCGACTGTGGTTTGGGACACACTTTCCCAAGTACTTGGAGTCTTTCCTTCCTCATTAACACAAGAAGGAAAGCACGTGGAAGCTGAGCTCTGCATGGGAAACTAACACATAGTTTTGGGGTCTGAAAGAATGAAGTTATGTGCTGGAACTGATCTCATACATAGAAGACCTCTGGAGGGAAGGCAGGAGCCAGGGAACACTAAGCACATGCTCAGCACTGCCTCTCCCTGTGGACTGGTGTCTGGATTTCATCATGAAGTGACCAGTTCTTAGCAAGTTGTATGCTCTGCTTGTGGATGAGAGGACAGTAGTGAATATTGTTTCACCTGGAGTACAGCTTCACATAGCATCTTTGCAGTCAAAGTGCTGAGATTTAGTTTGAATAGGTAGAATATGAAGTAAGTGGAAAACAGGAGGCTCAAAGGGTTGTGCCTGCTGACTAGTGATCCCTAGGGATCAATACTTGTGACAGTACTTTTTAATGTCAAGTGTTGTCTATGTTAATAACGCTTTGGGACAGAGTGCACTTCAGCAAGTTTGTGGATGGAACCCAACTTGGATGCTACAGGACAGGCCTGTTATTCAAAGGGACATTGACAGGCTAGAAAAATAGGCTGAGAGAAACTGATGGAGTTGAAGAAGGATGAAATCGAAGTCCTGCAGCTGGTACAGGATAGTCCCAAGCAAAAGCAGCAGTTTAAGAACCTGTATTTCAGTCAACGTCATTTGTCCTGACCACAGACAGGGAGTTTTTCCACCCCTTCGACTGGATAGAAAGTGATTTTGCAGAAAAGAACCTGGGCATTCTAATGGAAGACAAATTCAATGTGAGCCAGCAACGTGCCTTTGCGTCAAAGGCAGCCAACCACATACTGAGCTGTATTAGCAAGAGTGGACTCAGGGGTGATTATTCTCCTCTGTTTGGCACTGGTGAGACTATGCTTCCTGTACTGTGTCAGTTTTGGGACCCCAGCACAAGCGGGACACTGACATACTACAGCAAGTCCAACAGAGATCACATGAACTAAGCCAGAGCACTTGACAACCAAGGAAAGGCTGAGGGAGCTTCACCAAAATCGAAGGGTAGGAGGAGATATCATTGCTGTCTTTAATTATATAATGGGAATCCACAGAGGAAACTGAGCTAGACTTCCTTCAGAGGTACACAGTAGTCTGAGAGGCCATGGACATAAGTTGCAACGCAAGAAATTCCAGCCAGATATCAGGGGTAAAAATCATAACTGGGGAGTTAAACGCTGGAATAGCTTCCCCAAGAAATGGAGGAATCTCCATTCTCAGGGATATCTGAAACTTGAGTGGATACAAAGCCCTGAGTGACCTAATCACAGCTGACCCTGCTTTGATTATGGGGGCTGGACAGGATGGTCTCCAGAGGTCCCTTTTGACCTCAAATGGTCTACGACTTTTTCCAGCATGGTCTTCATCATCCTGCATTCAGGCCAGAAGCATACCTGTGTTTTAAGACTAGACTTTCCATAGTACTCTTCTCCTCCTAACGGTCCATCAGGAAAGCCACCTCCCAGGCATATCAGAAACCTGGCTTCTTTTCCTTCTTTGTGACCTGAGAGGCTCACATATCCATGGAGCTTCCAGCAGACTCAGGAAGGACAGGTACACCTTTGTTTTGCTGATGGATGGAGTCTTCTCCGCCACAAACTGCAGATACCAAAACTCAGTGTTGCAGATGAATGCTGACACTTGATGCAGGCAGAACATATCCTGAGGACTCCTCAGTCCAGCAGGCAAGTCAGCCCATGCACCAGCATCCTCATATGGGGCCAGCCAGTGTGGAAGGAGCAGGGTTTATTCCTGCCATTGGATGACCACTGAAGTTGCTTTTATGTTTTGAATATGTGGAATGGCAGCCAGGATCCCACCAGTGTATTTATTTGATGTCATTCAGCATGGACCTAGCTGGAGATTGAGAAGCCTTTTCAAAGAATAGCATTTTTCCTGTCTAACATCTGTACGTCTCTTTCACTAATGCTTCTGGGCAAGTAGCATGTCTCTCAGAATAGTACTGCAGCCAGAATGGACACTGAACTAGAGCTGTTATCTCTGAACGACTTATATGTTATACATTAGTATAACAAACAGTTGACTTAAGCCAAAGTAAAACCAGGCCCTTAGATGTTTATCTAAATTAACTGAATCACATTACTATTTTGGTAGCAGATGAATCAAAAGGAATTCTATGTCTTAGCACAAGCCTTCCCCACTTCTCTCCCTCTTTGCAAGCTGTGGGAGAGGGTACATCCTAGCATAGGAAACCCCAATTGCTGCCTCACCCGTCTTGCATCAGTTGTCAGGAAGAAGCTGTGGGGATTTTCACATCAGTGAAAGCCTGGCTGAGAAAGAAACTGAACGATTCCAGTTTGGATTGGTAGAATCCCACCCTGTGTGGAAACAAGTATCTTGAATATAACAAACAATTTAGAACGAAATTGCACACTCGCTTCCGTATGATTGAATTCCCTGGGATTGTGCTGACAGAAATAAAACCAGAACTGAACTCCTCAGATTTCAATTAAGTAGATAAGTCATTGTCTATGCCTCCCTCCTGGTTATTTGGAGAGGAAAAAAGTCCATTATTAACTCACAAGGTTGTCAGACTTGGAATACTACAGTTGTCAAGTTGTGTAATGTAATATACACCCGGAGAAGATATATTCAAACCTACATATAGACGTGATGTGAATGAGAGGACTGAGAGAGCTCAAAGCACCAAGCATGAGCCCCTTGCTGTTGCCTCAATAACACATCTCAAGGTATTCACAGTTTCATCAGCTTTTGCAGTTTTATTCTGCTCCACATGATGTTTTATGCAGGAGTGTGTGATACAGGCTGGTCACTCCTGGTAGCTGACCACAAGAAGCCGGGCCACAGTTATTTGCAAAGGTCTGTTGCTATGAGTATCTCAGACTGCTCTCTGTAGACCCATTTGGCCTGTTTACCCCATGGTGAAGTGCATATTTAAATCTAAATGGCAGCTAAAAGCCCAAGGTACTGACCTGGTCATCATTCAGGTATTTTTCCCATTGCTTTTCTCTTTCTGTATCTGTTGCTATAAGGCAGGTCCTGCTTGACTGACCTTATCTCCTATAACAAGGTGGTCCGCTTAGTGGATAAGGGAAAGGCTGTGACTGTT
Source organism: Nestor notabilis (assembly GCF_000696875.1). Lineage (NCBI taxonomy): Eukaryota > Metazoa > Chordata > Aves > Psittaciformes > Psittacidae > Nestor > Nestor notabilis. The sequence goes on from NW_009910696.1 coordinate 24,491, forward strand.
GTCTACCTAGATTTTAGTAAAGCCTTTGACACCATTTCCCATAGCACTCCTCTGGAGAAACTGGTTACTCATGGCTTGGATGGGTCTACTCTTCTCTGGGTAAAAAACTGGATGCATGGCTGAGCCCAAAGAGCGATGGTGAATGGAGGACTAGGGAAGTGAGGCTGCATCTCAAATACTCTGTTCCGTTCAGGGCCCCTCACTGCAAGAGAGACATTGAGGTGCTGGAGCGGGGCCAGAGAAGGGCAACGGAGCTGGTGCAGGGCCTGGAGCACAAGTGTGATGAGGAAGGGCTGAGGGACTTGAGGGGGTTTAGTGTGGAGGACAGAAGGCTCAGGGGGGACCTTATCAGTCTCCAAGTAACAAGAGATAAGAGAAGAGGTAATGCCTCAAGTTGCACCAGGGGTGGTTTAGACTGGATATTAGGAACAATTTCTTCCCCAAAGGGTTGTCAAGCACTGGGACATGTTGCTCGTGGAAGTGGTGAAGTCACCGACCCTGAAGGTATTTAAAAGACATGTAGATGTGGCACTTAGGGAGATGGTTTAGTGGTGGACTTGTTAGTGCTGGGTTAATGGTTGGACTTGATGATCATAAAGGTTTGTCCAACCTAAACAATTCTACGGTTCCTGGATTCTATAATAAATTAGTTTAATGTGTAATGGGTTCAGGGTGTGGGTTTTTTCTCCCCACACCCTCACTACATGTGAGAAGAACACATTATTCAGCAGAAAAGTGCTTTTGTGCTCTTCATATTATATTATAGTATTATGTATTATTCACATTATATTGTAGTATTATGTATTATAGTAAATACATAAGCAGAATAACACCTACACTGTGTCAGCAATACATTGTACTGTCAAACCTAATACTTTATCTTTCACAGGAAAAGAAAAGATTTCAATTCCTGTTTTTTAATCTGCTATAGTCCAAATGCATGTTTTATACATTTTCTATGAAGTGAAAGTCCTTATATTCCTCTTGTTCCTCACTTTAAGAACACATTGACTCCAAGGTTCTGAAATGTTGTTCTGAACATGTTTTCAGAGTGTTTAAGGATATGAGAGGAACTATGACAACTGCTGACATAAAGCTTAATAGAATAATGGAAATACTCTATTACATTTAATCACTAAGGGCACCTGCTACTTAGTACTGATTGAAGCAACTTATCTTAATTTCTAGATCAAGTGTCTTCTCTTAGTGCCTTAATGAAACAGTGTGACATACAAGAAAAATTACTTAGCTTTGCATATTGCCATTTAAAATGATTCAGGAGGAAAAAATCAACCCAAACAAACATTTCAGTATTTCCCCTGTTTTGTAAACAACTCATTTTTTATGAAAAAAACTTATTACAACAGGAGTGTCTCTTGGGCAGCTTTAGTCTATGCACAACATGAGCTCATTCCTAAAAAGAAAAAAAGGCTCAGCAAAGCCCAAGCAGGAATCATACAGAATCATACAGAATAATTTGGGTTGGAAAGGACCTTATGATCATCTAGTTCCAATCCCCCTGCTACAGGAAGCAGCACCTCACACTAGACCGTATCACCCAAGATTCCATCCAACCCAGCCTTGAACACTGCCAGGGATGGAACATTTACCGCTTCTTTGAGCAGCTTGTTCCAGCACCTCAGCACCCTCATGGTAAAGAACTTCTTCCTTATATTTAACCCAAACTTCCTCTGTCCTAAGGAAGGACTTTCTTACATTACCTTTGGAATGTCCTATTTCAGTGCTATTCAAGTCATCTCATGTTGCCTTAAGCAGACTAAGAGTAGGCTCTTCCTGCTCCAAACCATGAATATTCTCCCAGCCATGCTGCACTGAGTTAAAAATACTTGATTTAGTTAAACAGGGGCCTAAACTACATATAGCCAAGGCATTAAAAACAAAACTTTGCTTGCCAAAAGTAGGAGCGTATTAGTAAGGATATTAGCAAGCATTGCTTCAGAAGTAGAGGTCAGATGACAGAGCTTTTAAGGAACTAGGGGAAGGAGGGACCCAAGCACAGGCAGCAAGGGGGAAGAGAGAGCAGTGGTGCAGCTTTCAGAATCACTGTGTGCATTACACTGTTTTTCCCTGTCTTTCTTCCTGTGCTGCTTCTCTCCCTTCTGAGACAACCCCTGCGAGGGATAGCAGTTGCATTTGCCTTCTGCTTCTTTGATTGCAATCCCATTTCCTCCTCTGGTGTCTCCCCTGAGGGATGCCGTTATCCAGCTCTTCCCAATCCCACCCTATTTGTGCTCTTTCCTCTCCAGGCTTAATTTCCCTCACTTTGATCCTTTAATTGGCTATTTCCCGCTCTCAGCCATTACGCTGCTTCCCTGTGTGCTGGCCACCATCCCATCATTAATCTACATTGAGAGAAGACTAAAGCATAGACTAGAAATGGCACCTGGGAGCACGCAACTGTGCTCGGAGGGAACTGAATCAGCTGGAAAAGCAGGACTATGTATCTGTTAATGGGGAGAACTTGCAGACCCCATTACCTGAGGCTTTCTTACGAGCAGCCTTCCTTATCTTAGTGTAGTAGTTGTGCAGCTTTACAAGATCTTTTAGCACCCAAGACCGTGACATCCACTGCAATACAGAATGATGAGATCTCCTACCATATGGAGTTTGTGCATAAGGGTTTTAGTCACAAAACAAAACAGATACTCAAATACTTCAGCATACTGCAGGATGAGGAGCTAAGATCAAAATTAAACCCTTATAAACTAATCACAGATGTGCAACAGTAAGGAAAACATTTACTAGTACGTAACCATCTTTGAAATGTCTGATATTTGGGAGAGGGACATTCATACAGCCTAGAAGAAACTTCCTGAAATGTTGTAAATCCAGCTCCAAGTTCCTTTTCTACCTTCCAGGTGACTCTCATAGAACCATAGAATGGTTTAGGTTGGAAAGGAACGGACACCTCACATTAGATTATATCACCAAAGGCTCCAACCTGGCCTTGAACACTTCCGGGGGGGAGCATTGACCACTTCTCTGGGCAAGCCATTCCAGTGCCTCAGCACCCTCACAGTAAAGAACTTCTTCCTTAGATGTAACCTGAACTTCTCCACTCAGGCAGTGCTTGAGTCTTCCTCACTTTCCTGGGATGAGCTGCCATTTTAATCAAACCCAGCACACTCATAAATTATCTCCCCAGAAAATCCCAATATGTCAAAAATTCCCAGCCGCTTCTAGAAAGAATTCCTAGGGCTTGGAATAATTTCCTGCATGACTCTGACGTCTTCAGTCCATTAGGCTGGTGGGGGGAAGAGAGATTAAAATGAGAAAGAACTATATAAGGTAGCAGCAGGGGAGTGAAAAGGGAAGCTGTGATAAGAAGGGAAGCGGAAGGAAGAAGAAAACAGCATGGGATGCAGAGCAGCATGGAAAGCTAATTCTCTTCCTAGGATAGGCTATCAGCTAGGGTGTTTTTCCAAGAGGAATCAGCCCAACTCACAGCTGCTCAGAACATGAGCTGGAGGATGGGAGGGGAAGCAGGAAAAACAGCAGTTCAGTGCCAAGCAGAAATTGCACTGGAAGCAGGCACCTGGGAATGTGCGAGATGGGATTTGCAGTCAGGGCTATGCAAGGTGGAGAAAGAAGCCATGTTCTGTAGGGAAGGAAAGGCCACTGAAGAGAGCTCATGTGTCCAATGTGATCCTTCTTCAGAGTTAATCCCCACAATCTGGAGAAGGAAAAGGAAAACGGCAATAGAATCTACTGTTATTTCCACAGCAGCATCACTCCGTTGGTATCTGCCCTCACAGCGTTGAGCCTCCCTGACCATCAGTTGCATGTTGTCCCTTCATTGCACATGGGGATTGAACTAAGCCCAAACCCACAGCCTAAATACTGCCAGAAAGCTCTTTCCCAGGGCACTTTCTCCCATTGGAACAGATCTTCTGGACAGTAGATTTCATGGATCTGCCAACTGTGAGGATTTCGAATTGGGGCCATGTAAAAGCACAGACTGTTCATCATTCAAGACTTGCTTGCTGTCATGATATCACAGTCTGGGACTGATATTTTGGGTAATGGAATCAGCCAGAAACAGCAATAACTTCTTTTTCCTCATGTTTTGTATACACAAGGAAGAACTTACATTATAAACACTGACTGAAGTTCAAAAAGAGAACCAGTCAGGTTACTTTAAGAGACATTTCTAAGTGAAAACGTGGGGTTTCGAAACTTTAAGAAATGGAATACTTGTGGGAAATTTAATAATTACAAATACTTTCAAAAACAGGTGAAATGAAAGTGAGCATAAAAAATCAAAACCAGTTTCATATGTGAAAATTCATTTTTAACTTTGAAATGAGATTCCGATTCAAAACCAAACCTATCCTGGTATTTTAGACAAACATATGAATGTTTTGTTTATGGAACAACATTTTAATGAAAAAACTATGAACAAAACATGCAAAAAGTAAGAACTTTGGAGACAAGGCACGAATTTTTCAGGCATTTCAGATATTTCTTATTTTCAAGTTTAAAGTCCAGCAGCAGAGACTAAACAAGCACAGAAAAGTGAAGCGCACAAGGTAAGAAGTGCTTAAAGTCACAGGCAGGGACAGCAGGTTTGTGACAGTGTTAGAAGACAACTGATAGCATTCTGTAAAGAGGTTTTTAAGTTCTGCTTATCTGAACTGAGAGCAATTACGAGTGCATTTCATCCTTACCTATCTACTGTAAAGCTGATCTAACTGGATAGGAAGTTAGTTTTATGGAGCTCTGCTGCCTGCAGTTGTACTTACACAAGCAAATGCTGATGCTCTTCCAGACATTACAGACTTCATGTTGCCTGAACAACATGTAGGCATTTGCAGCCAGTGCAAAACTGCACATGGAATGATTTTCCATCCAAAATGGCAGCAGTTTACTTTTTCTTGCCCATCTTCAGAAGAAAGGAGCCCACAGGGCCAGGACAACAAGGAATTAAACACAGCATGTCAGAGACAGGAAGAGTGCAATTATTATGAGTTACAACACTGTCAGGATGAACATGTCTAACAAATAGTGCAGAGGAATCTCAAGCCATTAAACTGTCTAGCTCCTAGCTATTATATGTGATCCATAAACAGTACCTTCAACAGCACAGTGCCCTCTAGCACTGCAATAACGTATTAACCACTAGTTAATACCTTCCGAATTGCTACTTAGAAGCCTCTTTAAATCCTCCCATCCAAATACCTATCAAGAAAGAACATTCAATCCCCATTTAGAACCAATGTTTTACTGTCTTGAAGTTGTTAGCTCTTCCTCATCCCCAGGGGAAGCAGAGCAATCACTCATATTCCATTGGTTTCGAAGTGAAAGATTTGATTAAGCTTCCCCTTGAGTTTTCAGCAGCTCCTTATGACACTGAAGGTTACTCCCTGAAAGGCAAGTGGGATCAAAGTGTAAGAAACCTTTTAAAACGTGGTTAGGAACAAAGGAACTAGACAAGAAAAACAGTGGAGTGATTTACACCATGTTGTAGGATTAGCGATTGCTGGTAGTAATAGGTGGATATGTAGACTACATTAGAGTACAGTTCCATTTGAGTCAGGAGCTGCTGTGCTACCCACTGTGTCCAAATGCAGATTGACTGAACAAACTAGACTCTTCTGAACATTGGCTGAATGAAGCTAATTTAGAGGAGCAGGATGAATCCGAGCTGCTTTGATCCCAGATACTACACTTGAAGATGACAAAGCTTGCTGTGATTGTCCTGTAGATGGGGACCAGAACGTGATGTGGTAAAGTCATTTTAATGATACAAGTTCTCTTTTAAAACATGTGGAATAGCGGCTCACAGGTAGATAACCCCTCCTTAAGTGGTCCCAAATGGCTAAGAGGGACAATATCAGAAAACAAGTTAGAATATAGCTGTGTTCCTATTGCAGGCATTGAGCAAAGTTCAGTGCGTGCCATCCTTTCAAGAGGGAACAGGGAAAAAGCGAGGAAATCCTAAAGGCCTTTGATATGCAGGTCTGTATTACAAGGGCAAAGAAGCACTAAGTAAGGAACATACATGTTCATCCTCTGTGCACTTCTGCTGCTGCCCAGGGGTGCAGATGTAGTAAGACAAGTGGGTTTGGTGAACTGGGAGTATCTCAAGTGCCTGGATGTCTTATGACAGCAGATGGCAATGGTACACAAGTGCAATACTCACTACAGAGTAGATTTTCTTCTTCAGTGATGCACTTGATGGAATCACCATTCCTGGAAGTGTTCACAAACCATTTAGGTGAGGCCCTTAGTGACATGGTTTAGTGGTGGCCTTGGCAGTGCTGGGGTAAAGGTTGGACTTGATGATCTGAAAGGTCTTTTCCAACCTACTTGATTCTATGGTTCTACCACTGCTTCTTGAGTTGCTAGTCCTATACAGCTTCCGTAGGGGATCTAAAACTTCTTCCAAGCTCACATTCTTGGCATTCAGACCTTCCTGTGGACCTTCTAATTGCATTCACCCAGAACATCTCGCTCAGTTTCTGCTGCATGGAGGGGCTACAGGGACAGAAATCCTACCTCTGAGATCCCATCAGCACTTTTCCCTAGGCCTGTTTTGACTGTAGAGGACAATCCCCAATGACCAAAGGGGAATCAATGAGATAGGATACAGATACAGGAGACCTTTCCCCCCTCGCCGCCCCCCCACCCCCAC
>NW_009910696.1:31176-54304 GCF_000696875.1 Nestor notabilis
CTAATATCTATGGTATGGATGTCACATACAGCAGCTTATATCTCTGCCTAAAAGCAACAGGCTACTCAAGAGAAATTGCACTAATTAAGTGTATAGGCTGATTGCTGTCTCATTTAGTTCCTGTCTGTTCTGCCCTGGAAGGCGACACAAAGAAGGGATTGTGGAGAATTCAAGATGCATGGATGAGTTTTCCCCACAGTTTAGGATACTTACATATTGAGAAGCCTGGAGTCACTTTAGTTGGTGTGCTCTTCCTTCAGTATTGGCTTGATCTTAGAAGTCAGGACCTGTTACTGCAAGCAAAGTCCATTCAGTGTGGTGGGAACTCTTCGCAGGCAAGAGAATCTCTGGGCAATGAGGAGTCAGTGATTCACAGCCAGCACCCAGCTCCATTTGCTGGTGGGAAAAGGACCCACAAGTTGCCCCAGTGGTCCTAACATCTGAATCTGGGGGATTAGTTGGAATGCAGAATGTGCCCAGAAAGGGAATCACAGCCAGAAAATCCCTGCTCACATGGCCACCTTGTATCTCCTCCAGTGGCCTGTAAGAGGCTTTTATTCTAGCCTGTTTTCAGTCTCTTTGGTCAGATAAAAAGGGAGCAGCTGGAAAACACTCTCCTAAAGGCTGTGGTAAAATAATCTCAGCTCAGCACACATGGAAGACGACCAGAGTAAATCCTATTGCTTGCAGGAACTTTGGTAAAGGCTTCTCTTAGATGAAGTGCAAGATCTTTGAAGTGTCAGTGCCATTGATTAGACTAGAAATAAAACCTATGGAGACGTCCTATTTTTAAGCACTCTGTGTGGTGCAGAGCCCCGTGATGCATGTCCAAAGCAAAGTGAGACTGTACTTATTGTGTGGTTTGGAACTGTATAAATGCACTCTGTAGTTCATTAATCCATTGAGGCTGGGGCAGCTGTTAACTAACTTTCCATGAATCTAGTATATTTAAACAATCCCACAGACGACCTTTGAAAACACATTAACATATATAACTGTTCTGGAATAAATCTTGTGCTACTAGTGCTAGCTGGTTGTGCTATTAGGCATGAAAAGCCTATCTTGTCTTTTAAAAGCCTCCCCACTTCTATTATGTAGGCTCTTCCTTCCCCTTGAACCTGTAACAGCTAAATTGATAGTATCAACAGGTCTTGCCTTTATAGAAGGTGATTAATATTCCAAATCAAGCATTTAACCTCTCTGATGCATTCCAAGAATGCACTGTGGTATGTGACACAGTAAAGGTTTTAATAGTATAAGCTACAGATGCCCTGCACATCTCACTCATAGCTTTGCCAGATGTAGAGTGTCAGAGAGGGCTGCTCTGCAAGGGGCTAAATGTCAAGTCATAGAATCATAGAATAGTTTGGGTTGGAAGAGACCTTCAAAGGTCATGTAGTCCAACCCCCCTGCAATGAGCAGGGACATGAATGAGTAGATGTTACACCTCCATCAAGCGGTGCGCAGTGGTTGAGGATGAGCTACCTTATGATGGTCTGGAAAACAATACACAGATTACTATTTACTGGCTCAGCAGAAGAACTGAATGCAATGTCAAGCAGACGGAAAAGGTCTGTAGCACATTATGGAGACACACTCTGGAACACAGACACCCACATCCACTCCCATTCACATGTCACAGGTTACTACAGAATTACATTTGTTTCTGCAAAAGAGAAAGAAAGAAATGCTTGACGTTTCCTTCTCATTTCATGTTTAGATCTTCTGATTCAATTTCCTTCCACTCTCCATTTGGTTTGACTCCACTAAGCGTACCTTTCTCCTACATCAACCATTTAAGCGGTATAACAGTCTCTGCCACTTCAACCCAGTCATCCATGGCACCTAACAGCTACTAAGAAGGCTCCTGTAGCATTCCTGAAATCAGATAAAGCTGCCTTGGAAACTTAAGGAGCTGCCTCCTAATACTGACAGCACAAAATACAAGAGGTAGTGGTTGTACAAGCATGTGCATTAGGCCATGGAAACTGAACCTGAGAAAAACTATAGCCGAGACACAGCCGATGATGCTGCAGAACATCATCTTTGCTGCAAGAAGAAAATAAAACACAGCCCTCACAGGGTAAATCCAGTCAGCTACAAGCAAAACCATCTGGCTGAATCCTTGTCATTGCTCAGCCAAAACCTCAGGAGCGTGCATCAGCACCAACACCCAGACCCAGAATATTTAACACACCACGCAAGCGACATCACTCAGGTGCTGGCACAGACAGACACTCAGAAGATGTTGAAGCTATCTGGCAACACCAATTAATGCTGTGTTTTGTCACAGCCCCTTTAGAGACTTGGACTCAGATTCCCCCCTACACTCAGCGTCAAGTGAGACTTGAAGATCAGCATCTGCCTGTCTGTTATCTAGAAGCTGCTGTTGGTGTGTTTCACGTTCAAACCAATAAAAACTGGAACACTCAGCAGTGCAGCCACATAGCAGATTTTTCACACTTCACTGAAAAAGTAGCCCTAAAGGAGTCACAGAAAGAATCCCTGGTCAGAAATGAGAAACCTTAGCAGTTTTGTCAGTGGAAAAAGCCCACCTAATGCCAGTGTCTGGCTCTAACTTGCTGCGTCTGCTTTCAAAGTGTTGAGATAATCCTGAAACTATGCAAAGAAAAAAAAGTGCCATCAAGGAGAAGTGGGAAGCAGAGCAGTGCTAAGAATTCAGTCTTTCAGTGAATAATAGCTTGCTGCAAGCTCTGATTCCACGTCTGGTGAAGTAACACATTATGGCAAGAGGAAAAGGGGCCAGAAAAACAAGAGAAGGAAAACAAATAGTTCTATCTCACTCAACACCAGCAGAGGCTATAAAAGAAGGGAAGAGGGATTCTCCTGAGCTCGGTCCATCCCTCTACAGTGGGAAGGTCACAGGACAGCTTTTGAATGTTACTGACCTGGGGGCCTTCCTGCTCTTTGAGGGCCACCCTTTCCATATTGTGTTGTTCCAGAAAACAGAGACCATGTCTCATAGTTGACTTCAACCACCAAGTCAAGTTCAAGGCAGTAGGAAAGCAGTTAACATTCCCTACATGAAAAATGCTTTGTATTTTCTTGCTTCCTTGACTTGGGAGGGGAAAGGTTAAATTAGTAGGTTCACTGATGAAGGAAAACTGCTATCAAACAAAGCCTGAAGGATTGTTTTACTGTCGATCAGTGGATTTCGTTGTAAACTGAATTCAAAACACTGTTGGAATACAAAGCACATGGGCTTTATGACTGAGTGGGGCTATCTGTAGTAGGGGAGACAGGAACTGGAAAACAAGACTTCGAATGTAAGGCTTATACTATTCAATTCTTTCAGCTTACAGAAGGGAAGTTTCAGAGGTGACATAATTGCTGAATATAGGGCTTTACACATAGAAAAGCACTGAATAGGAGGAGGAGGCAAGCAGGCAGGCGTTTCAGTCTTTCTGACAAAGTCACAGTGTGAGCCAATAGTTGGAAGTTCAACAAGACAAATTCTGCCTTATTTAAATAAGATGTAATTTCTGGGCAGCTAGAACTACAGCAGCATAGCTGTGAAGGTCCCCATCTTTTGGAGGCTTTATGACAACACTGTATACCTTTTACAAACACAGTTAACTAGCTTCAGGGGGGAATGGCAAAGGGTATGTTCAAGCTGGTTATTTCATAGAATCATAGAATGGTTTGGGTTGGAAAGGACCTTAAGATCATCTAGTTCCAACCCCCTGTCATGGGCAGGGATGCCTCACACTACACCATGTCACCAAGGCTCTGTGCAATCTGGCATTGAACACTGCCACTCACCACCCTCACAGTAAAGAACTTCCTCCGTATATCTAACCTGAACTTGCCCTGTTTCAGTTTAAACCCATTTCCCCTCATGAAGCCAAGATATCTCTGTGGTTTGTTCATCCTTCAGAACAAGCAGTGAAGTTTGGAATGGGTGTGATCACAGAGCAACCTACATGAGCCCCTTTGCCTTCAGTGTTGAAGAGTGGTCCAGGCATTGTGCAAGCAGCCAGAGCCCAGTGTCCCTCAACTAACCTTGCACACATGAGACAGCAGACCAACAGTTTCGTGCCACAAAGGTCTAGAAGGGTATTACGATCAGTCAAGAATAACTTGTCCACCGCAGGGATCACGTATCTTGCTCTGAAGCATTTGGCTAGAGATCACATACTAAAAGAGACAGACTACTGGGCAGACAGAGTCTGGCAGCTGCTATATCCTTGGCACGGGCTGAGCAGCACACAGGGTGTCCTTGGAGGTCTCCTATGCATGCATCGACCAGAGCTGACCCTACTTAATTTACGAGCTCTTCTGAGATCACAGCCTCAAGTATTATGGCTCCAGGCTCTATTGAAAGGAACTTTATTAAAATAAATTCCAGCTGCTTGGAAGGAGTTAGAGAAATGACAAAAAGGAGGCAAACTCCTCCATTTCCTAACTCACTGAGAGCAGGAAAAAGAACTAGTTACAGGAGGCCAAGCAGAATTCAGTTGGCTCCACTGAAAGAACATGAGAAAAAGAATTAGTCAAAGAACAAGCTGTTTGTTTAAAATGGGATGGTTACAAACACTGAGGCAGCACTCAAAGGTAGGCAACATACAGGGCAAACAGGCTTAAAGCATAGAGGGTCAGGAGGGCACTTGATAAAGCTTCTGACTGAAAGGTGGGATGCATTTGAATAAATCAGGTTCATTTGCAAGGGGTCTTGAGCGCTTGTCCCTTTCCTGTTTTGTCTGTTCCCTGGCCTTTGGTCTGCTGTATTTCCTTCCCCAGGATGCCTGTAGGCTGTTAATAGGGAATATTAGGGAGCAGCACCAGGATGTACCTCATTCTGCATGTTGTTGCCAGCAGCCTACATGTTGATTATTGTCCCTATTTGGTAGATGCTCTTTTTAGCCTTGCTTGGCTCTTGGGCAATTCGGAAAGGATGAAATTGCTAATGAAGTCTGGCATTCACATTGAGCCACAACTAATCAGAACTGTGGTCTGCTAAGGATCTCAGAAGGAAAGCTTGACTCTTCTGCCCTTTCATGGGCCAGCAGCTAGGAGAATAGATCTAGACCTTAACAGAGGAGCAGAATTGCTCTCCTTGGTCACAGGGTTGAGAGGAAAAGTGCAGTTTCTAGAACTCAGATGCTCAGAAAGTTACTGTAATGCACAGTGAGGAAGGAACTTCATCAGAGACTGTAGTGATAGGACAAGGGGTGATGGGTTTCAACTTAAACAGGGGAAGTTCAGGTTAGATATATGTAAGAAGTTCTTTACTGTGAGGGCGCTGAGATGCTGGAATAGGTTGCCCAAACAAGTGGTAAATGCCACATCTGTGGCAGTGTTAAGGGCCAGGTTGGACAAAGTCTTGGGTGACATGGTTTAGCATGAGGTGTCCCTGCCCGTGGTAGAGGGTTGGAAATAGATGATCTTAAGGTCCTTTCCAACCCAAACCATTCTATGATTCTATGAGATGTGACTAATCGTTGGCGTAGGTGGGAACTCACATTGTGTTTTCTGAAGTACTCATGAACTAATGACATCTCTAGAACCTACAAGAGCTGTAACATTCATGTCTCTTCCACCATCACATGCTGACTCTGTGCCCACCATACTAAGAAGGAGACCAGTGGCATGGCAGAGCCACCACCACTCCCTTATGTATTATCACTGAAACTGCCCCTTGGATTTCCACTATGGGTACCTAAGCTTCCAAGAGTTAGGGAACTGAGACATTAGCTTATGTGACCTATTCCCCACCCCATCTTTCTGTTTCCCAGCAATGAATTCTTATGGCTTTCTAACAGATTTCTCCAGTTTTAACCAGCAGCCTGCTTTCAGCAAGGAATTCTGGAGTCTCCTCACAACTGTTAATTGATAGTGCTTCAAATACCCTTTCCTGCCTGGTGTCAGGCATCACAGACATCATGATTGATGTTTTATCCGAGGTTCCTATATCCAAGTCAATTATAGTGCAAAATAAAACAGAAAAGAAACCAAACATGTAATCTGGGATCTGTTAGTGGAGTGCAAGCAACACATCTCTAGTATAGTCAGCAAAGTAAAAGCATTTGCCAGATAGTCCTGTAAATAGGGAAGATCTGCAGATTTTCAACAGTTCCATTGCCACTGTGGGAAGGATGTGACACCTCAGTAAGAGCAGGTTCTGCTGGATGAGATGAGAACAGTCCAGTTCAGCAGTCACTTCACTTAATGTCAGCTCTATGGCAGGGATTTAATGTGAATACCATAGCTGAAAGCCTTTAGGCTTCTTCCTCATTCTAACATCAACCACATTTGGCAAGGCCTCCTAAATGGAAGAACTTGCAAAGTGAGCCAGAAATAAGGCCTGGGGAACAGATTCTTCAGAGCACAAATGTTAAACCATGGAGATGGATTAGTGACAAAGAGGGTGGAGTGGAGAGAGAAGTTTCCACATCCCATTTTTTCTCCCCCATCACCACCACAGATGTGGTCTACACCCCAACATATGTTTGTAATGAGTGTAGCCAAAGAGACATCCCAGATCTTACTCAAGAGCTGAAACTTGAAAGAATCAGCTAAGTTTGAGCTTAATCAAAGGGCAGGGTAACTAAGTGTGGTGGAGTTGCCCATGTTCAGATTCACAAGTGATGGATAGAGACATGAATGGCCCTGTTGTGGTGCCTCTAATCATAGAATCATAGAATCCTATAGAATACTTAGGGTTGGAAAGGACCTTAAGATCAACTAGTTCCAACCCCCCTGCCATGAGCAGGGACACCACACACTAAACTATGTCACCTCAGGCTCTGTCCAGCCTGGCTTTGAACACCTCCAGGGTTGGAGCATTCACAACTTCCTTGGGCAACCTATTCCAGCGCCTCAGCACCCTCACTGTGTCTCTCTTCAGCAGCTACTAAAGGGCTCAAACTCCCAGTTCAGATTCAGCTTTTAACTGACACTACGCTATCAATTTAGGCCTTTCAGGTGTGTTCCCATAGTTAAAGATGAAGCTCCCTGCAGGGAGCTCTTGGCTATTAAAAGCAGGTTGTTCAATGGTTCTTTGAATGTTATGGTTCCTTCCTTTCTCACCCCTACCTCCACCTCTCTCCCCACTAACACTGGAGACAGACCCCAAGGGACCTGTTTTGGTTTACCACTTTTCACAGAAACTCCCTAAGCACGGAAGAAAAAGCCTCCTCATTGAGCTAAATCCATAGGATGCCACAGGATAAGTGGTTGCTGAAGAGTGAATACATCAGGTCACATCAGAGCAGAATTGAGGGAGTGAAATGTTATTAGCAGAAGAGAAATCAAATTTACTGTGAGGGTGCTGAGGCGCTGGCACAGGGTGCCCAGAGAAGCTGGGGCTGCCCCATCCCTGGCAGTGCTCAAGGCCAGGTTGGACACAGGGGCTTGGAGCAACCTGCTCTAGTGGAAGGTGTCCCTGCCTGTGGCAGGGGTTGGAGCTGGGTGAGCTTTAAGGTCTCTTCCAACCCAAACCTTTCTGGGATTCTAAATAGAGCAAGAGGCTTACTGTGGGCCACAGAGTGCTCTTACTGTATCTCAGTTAGTTATAAAAATAATACAATATATATAACTAAAAAGTAATTCTATAAATTGAACTTATGTATACGTCGAATGAAGATATTTTGTAAAAACAGTTTTCTAAGTTTGATAGACTTGGAGACTTACAAATTCTTTAAAATTCCTGAAAAGACATTCCAGAAAAGCAGGAATACAAATATATGTATTAATACATTCCTCTGCTAATGTAAGTTAATTTAGGGAGCACCTATTAGAAGAATGATTCTATATAAATGTTATTTATTGCAAATGTTTGTGTACTAGATTTAAAAGGCAGCTGAATACTTACCAGGACCTGGGGAATTTTATATTGCTGTACACGAAAAGAGAGCAGAAAGATGTTTGAAATTGATATACTCAGTACTGAGACTTGGAACTCCATACAGAGCAACAGAACAATGCTCCCAAACAGCCCCAGCTCTGTCCCATTGGGACCTGGCAGGTAACACCTCTGATAAAGCTATGGAAATGTTAGCTGGGAAATGACCAATGACTCCATTGGCTCCCAATGGAGTAAGAGCAGTAACTAAATAAAAACCTGTGGAATGACCAAATGCTGCGGGTCCGTATCTTATCAGAGTTTGTGCCTATGTCCAAATGATGAATTAGCTTTGGCAACTGGATTTAGAAATTTATAGCCCTAGTACTGTGAATCTATTTATTGCTGGTTTTATTCTTTTCCAATGGAGGGAAGGCGAGCAGCCAGGAAGGAAGCCTATAAATCTTAACATTTGAGAGGGGGAAGGGTAAGGTGTTTTACATACAGCACAAGGGCTGGAGGAGAAATTGGGTTCTTTAGAGTTGAAGGGCAATGTCTGCAATGCACAGCCCCTTCCTTCTTTTAATTTCAGCTTTTATCAATTTTCACTATAAAAGTTGTCGGTGTTTCAACAAGAAACAAAACCAGTTTCTTTCAAGCAAAAAAAGTAATTGCAGATTATTACCAGAAAGGAGAAATGACAAAAAAGCAAGAAAATCTGTTAATCTCTTTGGAAGATGATAAAACCTTTGAGTTTTCCTGGCATGAGAAGAGTCTGGGAATCACTTCACCTTTACAAGAGGTATCTGACCCAAAGAGTTGTTTGTCTCTCTCCACTATGGGAAATGCACAGTCCCCTTGAGGAAACAGCCAAGTAGAAGAATGTGGCACAAGGCTGCTGAAGAGGTGATGGAGCAGCACTTGAAATGATAAAGAAGCCAGGCAACAGTTGAAAGCAGTCTGAAGAGCTCTAACCTGTGTGGGAAAGGACGAGAAGTGGCAGCAGATACTTAACTGTTCTCATAAAAGCTTCTATTAGCTATTTCCAGTGATTCCCTGTATTTCCAGGTGAGATGAACAAATTGCCTCATTAAGTCCACATCTTTGGATGTCCCAGTTAGACAGGCTTCTTGTCTCCTCTGGTTGAGAGGCACCCTGCATCCCCTGGATGAAGTTTGTGGCAGCATCAAATGTAGTATGCCGAGAGCTTATGGCTAAAGTTTGACGCTCCGAGAATCCCTCCCATGCCCTTGCATTTGGGATGGAGCTGGGAAGCAGCAGGCTTTAGAAGGAACACGGACACGTTAGCTTGAAATGAGCCATTCAGGAAGTTCATAAACTCTCTGGTAATAGCAAGTGACGACAAGAAGCACTCGAGGGTAATAGGGGCTGGCAGTAGCTTCAGAAGAGGCTCGCCTCTTACCTTGGCAAGCACGAGGGAAACTCCGTTCCCCTCCTATTTCCCTTAAACCAAAACACCCCCCCTCGGAGCACTTTGGAAAGGAGCATTAATGCACTAAGACAACAAGGCCGCCTGCCACGTGGGTCTGAGGAACTGCTTCCAAGAAAGAAGTCCTTATACAGATCACAGGATCTTGAGCCCCCTTCATATCAAACCAACTTCCTCAAAGGCCTTCCAAATTCATTCCCCTTTCCAAGGCCTGATGAAGTCTGAGACCTTCAAGGGATGACAAAAAGAGATTCCTGCCAAAGCCCCCCACTCCTTGGATTTTTAAGAGATCAGAACATCTCAAGCTGCTAGTTCTGCAAATAAATATGGGATAAAATGGGATATTTTATCCCATAGAACAACGCTGCCTTCACACTCATTTTTCTTCAAGTCCCTATTTTGAGAAGGGTGAGGGCAGGGGGAGGCGATGAAGGGAGTGAAGTTTCTGAAAGGAGAAAAAGTGTTAAAAGACAATTCAATGTCATTTTAAACCCCAGAAAACTGATTTATCCCAAAATATCATTGGAATGAGGCAAGATCACAAGATCAAACACATCTGTGAGCTATTGCCTAGCATGATTTCCTCTTTGATTTCCAAGGAGTAGAATCAGTGCTTTGATACGTTGTGTGACTCATAAAAGAACAGCTTCAGGTCCCAACTGTAGGGCAATAGTGACAGCAAGAACAGCAGCTGATGACTCTGCAGCTCCCCATCTAGGCTGTTCTGGTGTGATTTCCACACAAAGACCAGATCAGCTTGTGGCTGAGGTGGAAACTTAGATCACGACAAGCTCTGCTCTGGTGAATGTTTCATGGGAATTATGTAGGAGCAGACAGGAAGGGCTCTTTAGCAGTTAAATATAAGATGAGAAACGTGTGGGATTCTAGAATGAGGTGCTAAAAGTGCAGTACTTAGTTGAGATCTTGGTCCTTCTGGAACTGATTGCTATGAAGTTTATGGAACAGGAATATTCCAGGCATTCAAGCTCATGTCAGCACAAAGAAGGTCTCATGAGGACTCTGTATTGCCTGCTGTCTGTTCTCTCAAGGGTAGCTCTGGTCCAAGTCATCATCTGAACGCTACATGCCCTGCAGAGCTCACAGATAAGTCCATGTCTAATTATTCTTTCCTGATCTCAGATTTAAACCTAGCCCAGGAATCACTTCCCATATTAAGCTTCATGCATTTGCCAAAGCCTTACTCTTAATACTACAAACCCTGAATAACAGGTTGTCCAAAGAAATGGTAAATGTTCCATCCCTGGCAGTGTTCAAGACCAGGTTGGACAGAGCCTTGGGCAACCTTGGTCTAATGTGAGGCATCCCTGCCCATGGTAGGGGATTGGAATTAGATGATGTTATTATGGTCCTTTCCAATCCAAACCATTCTATGGTTCTATTCTACGAATAGACCACTAAATCCCCTTTTATTCCCCAGCTTTCCCAAATGCTTCCCAGCTGTTGTGTCACACTCAAACTGTCCTGACTGGGACTTAAACACAGAATCATAGAATCACAGAATCATAGAATGGTTAGGGTTGGAAAGGACCTTAAGATCATCTAGTTCCAACCCCCCTGCCCTGAGCAGGGACACCACACACTACACTATATCGTCCAAGGCTCTGCCTCCAGGGTTGGAGCATTCACAACTTCCTTGGGCAACCTATTCCAGTGCCTCAGCACCCTCACTGTGAAGAACTTCTTCCTTATATCTAACCTAAAGTTCCCCTGTTTAAGTTTAAAGCCACTACCCCTTGTCCTACCACTAGAGTCCCTAATGAAGAGTCCCTCCCCAGCATCCTTTGGCCCTTCTTGGAACCAGCTCTTACTCTTGCCCTGTAGGCAAGGCAAGGCGAAACAGAACAATAGATCTTAATCACAGCCCAAACCTTGGCCTTGGCTCTGGTACCAACACACCAACCAGTTTTCTTTAGGGTCCCACAGCCGTATGACTCTGTGCTCTCACTAAAAGATACAGCTGGGAGTAAAATTACTCAACACCAAGTTGAATTCACAGACGTATCTCAAAGGGTATAAACACCAGTGACATCCTAGGAACTACCACCACTCAGAGACCACTGGGCTTTAGCAGACCACAGTTTAGACTAGCATACTGCAACACCAGATGGTTTCAGACAGAATGAGGATGTTGTGGCCAAGCCCCAGTGGCTCCTGCTGAGCTTGAAGGGAGGCCTATTTCAGTGCTAAGTGAACTCCAGGTTGGCTTTACGCTTCTTTTTCCAAAATACAAGCATTAAAGTGTTTTGGTCTGTCTCCTACATGCAGGTTTCCGAAAGAAAGCTGGGACTGCATGCCAGAAGGCTCCTCCAAGCCATGATTGCTTGCAGGGACACAGTGCCTCAGCAGCCTTTGATTAGAGTTAGGATTACAGATAGCAAGTAACTGGGAGCTCCTTTTGTTGATGGATCCCAGAAACTTGCACAGGAACTGTTGCAGCTGGGGCTCCTAGGGCTGTGCTTTACATGTGACTGAGGCTGGAACATCAAACTACCTTGAACACTGGAGGTATAGTTGGGGTTAGGCTTTGCTTTTGGAAAAGGATGGGCTATGACCAGTTCTTATTATGCCCTCAAGGCCTGCAGAAATAGAACAAGAGAACAGCAGCATTCAAGGGGGTTATTTGGGTAACACATGGTCTCAGCAGTTATACTTGAAATAACTCAGCAAGGAAGCTGGGGGTGCACAAGAGGTTGGGAAGGGGCACAGCCAGGACCCAAAGGATATTCCACACCAGATGGTGTCATGCTCAGCATATGAATCTGGGGGAAGAAGAAGGAAAGGAGGGATGTTTGGAGTGATGGTGTTTGTCTTCCCAAGTTACACATGATGGAGCCCTGCTCTCCTGGAGATGGCTTCAACAGCTGCTTGCCCATGGGAAGTGGTGAGTGAATTCCTTGTTTGCTTTGCTTGTGTGCATGGCTTTTGCTTTACCTATTAAACTGCTTATCTCAACAGATGGGTTTTCTCACTCTTACTCTTCCCAGTTCTCTCCCCCATCCCTAAACAGGGAGCAGCACTTTGTGGTGCTTAGTTGCCAGCTGGGGTTAAACCATGAAATCTTTCCCATCTTAAAGCTAACCCAAAATTTAGCCATATATCAATAAGAATTTCAGTGCCAGAAGTTTTCCTAAACTGGAACCTCCTCACAAAGCTATGCATCCTTCATACTTAACTCATGTCTCATTTCATTCCAGTGAAAGGATGTTACTGAAGCCAAAGTATCCTATCAGCACCAGCCTTCAACCGTTCCTGAGGACTGGGAAAACTCCAGCTCCAACATTTCTTGCCCCAACCCCCACTGCACTTGTAACTAACGCTACATTACTGTACACTGTGCCCTTCAAAAGCTTCCTGCCTAAATTCTGGATAACCCTAGACCTGCTGCTCTCCTCAGCATGTCTTACAGCAGCATTGTTACCTGGGCAGACTTAAGCTCAATAAGACAAGCAAGGCAGCTTATAAAACAGATAAGGACAGACTTTTCAGTAGGGCCTGGAGTGACAGGATGAGGGGAAATGGTTTCAAACTGAAAAAGGATAGATTTAGACTAGATATAAGGAAGAAGTTTTTTACAATGAGGGTGCTGAGGCGCTGGCACAAGGTGCCCAGAGAAGCTGTGGCTGCCCCATCCCTGGCAGTGTTCAAGGCCAGGTTGGACACAGGGGCTTGGAGCAACCTGCTCTAGCGGAAGGTGTCCCTGCCCGTGGCAGGGGTTGGAGCTGGATGAGCTTCAGCGTCCCTTCCAACACAAACCATTCTGTGAAATTTCCTCCTCTCACCCCCTAACCAGATCATCAGGACAGTCTCTGCTTCTGTCACCGGTTAGTCCATTCTAAACAGGTGAGCTTCACAGTTTTCACAAGCTTTTATGTGTCTTTGTGTGGATTCCAGCCATTATATTTCCAGTGAGACTGGCATTGCTTTCCTAATGGAATCTGACAACAGCAGCCTTAAGCCCTACAAGCCTCTTAGGATCCTGAACCATGCCATACTCCCAACCATCATCCTAGATTCTAGGACTGGTCCTTGGCTCTTATCCTTATGTGAAACATCTCTGCTTATTACAAACCAATTACATCCTCAACTGTAGCCCTCTCTCTGCATACAATGGTTAGGCTGGTTTTAATGTTGAATTCTACCATGACCCCACACACAAGGCAGGCAGGTAGGGATTTACATGCTAAAGACAGAGCTGAGGTTGCATTTACATGGCACAGAACTGCTTGGCAGTACTGCAAAGTTCTCACGAGGTCTGGACGGCACTAACAGGAGCTCATGACGGATATTCTCCTAGTTTGGGAGAAGCAGTGATTGAATGGGAACTGGTTATCCTAGAGACCTCACCATTAACACAGGAGTAGCAGACTACCACTTCCTACCAAGCTGATTTCAGGGTAGAGGCAAAGCGACTGCTTCTTCCTCTACTTCTGCTTTACCATCCTCTTCGCTAGTGAAGCACAGGAGTCCTCAGCACAGCTTGAGATGAATTCAAGATCTCGTTACCCTTTTGCTGCCTATTAAAGAGTGAGACAATCTAGGTGTGGTGAAAATAAATAGCTGTATGCAAATACAAGAGTTGCCAGACATCTCGTTTTATGTCAGGCAAGACCACTGTGTAATAGGAAGACAATGTCCTCTTGCTGTTGCCTTGTTCAGATGAGACAGCCTAATTAGCTTCCAGTATAGCCAGGCATGAAACTGCCAACTTTATGATAGGCATCTGATCAGCGATGTGCTCTCTGCACCTTCTCATCATGTAAAAGCTGGTGTAACCAGCTTCTTCGCTACTCTAAGTGCAAGCTCCTCACTAATGACCACTGGGATGCTGAGGGAAATCAAAGGGAAAACAAGAGCCAGCTCCAAACCCCAGACCTCTGCTCTTGATCCCTGTCAGGACATCTCATTTCTGCTCAAAGCTCACCATTGCAAAGGGATTCTTCACAACCAAGAACCTGCAACCCACATCACTCTGCAGGCAAACCTTCCTACCAAGCTTTGGTAGTTCACCAGCCAAAGCAGGAGTTGCTGGGGGCTCCAGGAAGAGCCAGCAGGCATGAGAAAGAACATGAAGCAGGGGTGTTAGAGGAGGCAGGAGACTGTTTTCATAACATCTGTGGTGAGATTGTATAAAGCAATAGTCAGAGTGCCAATGCTCGGAAGGACTCTAAAGGCAACTCTGGCAGCCCAGTAGATTGTTTTATAAACGACTGATTTCAAGCTGATCCCAAGATTAATGGGAGAGGCAGCAGTTGCTTAAGGATGAAGGTGCTGTGGTTTCTGTGTTCCCTGCTGACTACTTGCACAACAGCAGCCATACACTGGAGTGCTCCAGCTCAGGTATGGGGGTTGTGCCTGTCCCTCTCACACCACCAGTGAGAACTGATGTGGCAAATCTCAAAAGCTGAAATACAGCCTCCTACCACTCTGCCTGTCTCATAGTCCCAGTTTCCTTAGAGCAGCTCTTCCACAGAATCACAGACTGGTTTGTGTTGGAAGGGACCTTAAAGCTCATCCAGTTCCAACCCCCTGCCACGGGCAGGGACACCTTCCACTAGAGCAGGTTGCTCCAAGCCCCTGTGTCCAACCTGGCCTTGAACACTGCCAGGGATGGGGCAGCCACAGCTTCTCTGGGCACCCTGTGCCAGCGCCTCAGCACCCTCACAGGGCAGCACTTCTGCCTCATGTCTAATGCAAATGAAGGGTGTTCAGCCACTGCCATTTGCCCTGGCAAATCTGAATTACTATTTAGAAAGGAGCTGAGCTGTAATCTGTGTTCTTACTGGGAACTCCAGGGCAGTGTGCAGGGGTTGGAACAGGATGAGCTTTAAAGTCCCTTCCAGCCCAAATCAGTCTGTGATTCCCACCCTGCTCACTGTGGAGACCTGCCCTCTGCTCCAGCTCAGTCTTGTCAGGGCAAACCTCATGGGGCCTCCTTCTGCTCCAGACACATCCCTCAACTCCAGACCATGTGCCAAGGGCTGCCCCTCTTCCCCACACCATCCCATCCCGCTGCTGCTCCCACCTTCCAGAGGCTTCCACATCACCTCACTTCCACAGGCTTATATGGACCTGGCACTGGCGCATTTCTATTTAAAAACAAAACAAGACCCCCCTAAAAAAAACCCAAGCCCCATAAATCTGAATTGCTGGAATGCTGTCATCAGTGTGTCAGATGTACAAGTTGCTGGGGTGTTGCTCTGAAGAGTCACTGAAGTACACTCACGTTCTTGGCTTACAATACAGTTGTATCATTTACTCATTTTACACAGAGCTTGGAGAAGGTATTTCTATGAGCATTAGAAGAAAAACCAAACCAAACCCAAAGGAACAGCAGTATGATTTTTGTGCATTTAAATCCCCACCATAACACTGAAGTATCACCTATTTCAGGTTTGATTTCACCAGAACTGGACCCATCCAAGCAAACATCCAATTCAGCTGCAGTGGGAACAACCTGTGGCACCCAAACAGTGGCGCATGCAGCTAGGATTATCTCAGGTGGGATTTCAAGTCTACGTTTCACTTTAGGCTGGGATTTCCCAGCTATATCCATGGGTTTTAACACTGCTTTCTTCCAAACTCCATGCACCAACTACACAGTTTTAAAGATGACCTCCCCAAGCAGACATTGCATCTATCTCTATTTAATAGCCCTCGATGGACGTTTTTCTCCCCATGATCTTGTCCAATCCCTCTTTGAACACACACACTATTGGCAGCAGCATTTTACAGCATCTCCACCAGTCTCCCCACAGCACACAAAGAGGCACAACAGCTTTTGCAGGCACTGAAGTCAAAGGTCCTGCTCTGAAGAACTGCCCATGGGGGTCTGGAGGAGCCGCTCCAAAATACAAAGTGGAGGGGTCAGTCTCTTTACAGCTGCAGCCAACACTGTTGACTATCCACATGTTAAAACTGCACCCATCTCCTGTCTATCCCACCTCAGAAGAACAATACACCCTGTTGCTAGTTCGTGTATTTAAAACATGGTTTTACAATCCTATTTTGCCCAATTCCAAGTCTTTTGCATAATGTTTACTATGAGGCAGCCAGTAGGAAAGCAGAAGAAACCCCTCCATCAGAAGCTATTTTCAGTCCTGTTTAAGCAGAAGGAAAAAAAACCCCACAAACAAAACACACTTTGTTTTATAGGAACGTACCCCCTCTAGGGAAAAACTGTGTTGCCAAAAGAATTCCCAACCAGTGCTAACCAGAGTTAATTACAACATGGCATTAAAAGGACAACTCCATTTCCAACACATCGTGAAACAACCTCTGCCAAAATTAAAGGTCTGCTCTCTGCTGCGTTATTGTTCCAGGCTGTCTGCAGACATCACTGCGTGAGTTATACTATTCTGACATCATTTTGCAAGTTCAGTGCCCAAAGCACATGCTTGTGCTATAACATGGTCTTGACAGGACCTCACATTTCCACCCTAGTAAATCCTAAATGGTTTCCAGAAGTGCTGTGTAGAAAATACCCAGGAAGCATGCTGGGTAAGCAGTTGGGATGATCACATGCTCTGGGATTCTTGCTGTCTCTGAAGAACTTCCATATGTCCAGTCTGTAACTCTAAGCAGGGCAAAAAGAAGGAAAAGTCAATCTGATGCACATTCCTCTATCTCCAGCACTGTCACAAGGGTGGGTTTGGAGTTAGGTACCTGGTGCCAGGAAGCCACATCCAGGAAGAACTGCAGACTTCCAGGGAAATGGTTTGGATGAGAAGAGACAACATGGAGAAGGCTTAAGGTTATGAGCAGGTAATGCTGGCTGGAGGATGGATAAGGTCTGCCACTATGGTGGCATGGTGAGGATGTGGGGTCCTGAGGGAGGCGTAGGTCTGACACAGGTCTGGAGCAGCAGCATGATTGCTACGTGTTGGTGTAAACCAACAGCCATAACCTGGTGAACACTCACAGAACAAAGAGCAATATCAAGGTAGCCCCTGAGCTGCTGCTACTGCTCAAAGCACCATTGTGAAGGAATGGGGGCTACTAACATCTGGAGGCTATAGCAGGGAAGGGAAATGCTCCCCAGTCTCCTAGAGACCAGGCCTAGTGTGGTTACAGAAGTAGGTTTCTGTATTTTCTGCTTAACTCCGCATTGTTGTGGACAGACAAGTCACCTCATGATGCCTTTTGTCAGTGAGAGAGGTATAGGAAAGAAGACACCAGAGAGAAATTTAAGTCAAGTGTGTGCAAATACCATCCTTGGGGGCTAAAGGAGGATTTTCTGTCTCAGATTCCACACCTCTTAGAACATCCACATACTACCTGGAGCTTTTAAACTCCTGTCTTAAGTGGGGGTAACACCTTTGCCTGGAGAACTGAGAACACCTTTTCTCCAGATACAGAGCATCCAATATTCCCCTAATCCCTTCCCACAAACAAAAACCAAACAGCACACACAGCCCAGCCAATTGTAGTATTAGAACCTGAAAATTCATACCTAAGAGAAGGAATGTAGGGGGCAGGGTTACACAATCTACTTAGGAGAAGGTGATTTCCTGTGCTTGGCAGAAGAGACTCTTGCCACAAGTCAAGAAATTACATGTGTTCTCCCTGCACACGCCTGCTAGATGCTGATTATAATGGCTCAAACACACTGGGTAGCTTTACTAGCACCATTTTACTAACAGCTTTGGTTCACTAATGGCATAGTTTTTGCTAAGGACCTTTTGCCAGCTCACCAGTATTTGGAGACTTCCGTGTTAGTAGATTTTACACTGACAATTTACGTCAACCTGGCTTAAGATGTCATTCAGAAATCCTGGCTGCTAACTGAGCTTTATCCTCTGTAATAAAAGGCCAAGGCCAGAGCCAAGAGGCTCAGAGGCTAATGGGTTAGAGCCAGACCATGAATAATTGAGGGTATGTTCTCCATTTATGGCACTGAGTGGCAGCAACTTGGCTGTGAAAAAGCATTTGTGGGAATCCAGGGTCCTCAGGCTTTTCAGCCATGAGTCCCTGTGGCTGCTCTTCCCCACCTTCCCCAACCAAGCCATGGAGTCAGCCTCCACCACTTGCAATCTGTCCTTCTGGAGCCAGAAACCAGACCTTTTCTGAGGTCTACTCAATTCAGCCTCACTTCTTGAGCCATCCCACCACACACTGGAGATACGGAGAACAGAACAGCTTCCACGTGTTACGTCTGAGTACGTGCCATGCAGCAACCTTCGGAAGATGCATTGCAACTTACACATACCCACTCTAACTAATGCAACTCCAGAGGGAAAAAGCCACCTCATGGGAAGAATCAAAGCAGCTCCTGAGCTCCTCATGATCACACAGAATGAGGAACGTCACCGGTTCATTACTAGGGGCCTTGCTGCAGGCCACAGGGAGGTCACAACTGTACTCTTGCAATATTAATGACTGGCGTGGGACAGCTATAGAGCAGCTTACTGGTTACACACAAAATGCTTCCATGTGCTGAGCTACTGCAGGGCTGGTGCTGTGGGTTTTGCTAGACAAACACTGTCTTCCCAAGAAGTCTGAGTGCTGTTCCAATTCCTAGCTCCAGCAGCAAGCCTTTCCCTCTGGAGATGAGCTGGGAGCCCGGCACAGGAGCAGCAGCAGGTTTCTTGCTCTCTGAAGGTCTGAGAATCCTTTCTTAGATCAGGTTTATAAGCACCAAATGCCCCCTCTTTTCCCCCTCCCCACAACTGACTACACAATGGAAGTGATGATGGAGGGAAACAGGAAAAAGAGGAGGGTTAGAACTAGCTGATCTTAAAGGTCCCTTCCAACCCAAACCATTCTATGATTCTATAAGGAAAGAAGCAGCAGGAGAAGCCCCTCATGCTATCTTCAAGTCCCAGAGCTACTTAGGGCAGAAACCTGAGAAACAAGCACAACCCATATACAGTAGTGGAAGACACGCAATGAAATATCCAATTGTGTGCTGCTCCAAGGAATGGAAGGGAAAATTATCCCTGAAAACGCCAAGCATGCAGCACAAATCGTTTACAAGGAGAATACATTTGTAATTACAAGTGATTTTAGCTACCCTGCTGCCAGGAGTAACTAGGAGCAGAAGGAAGCGATCAGTGTCATCATCTTGTCCCCCAGGGACCAGCCGATGCTGCTGATGCTGCAGCACCAGGACCGAGTTTCTTGGTGGAACACCTCCCTCTAGTGGCCAAAGGCAAGTGGTTTCCACAGAGCAGTTGGGACCCAAGCTGGGGACAAGCAGCAGTCCTCCCCTCCTCTCCTCTCCTTTCTCTTTCCAGCTTCACATCAGGCCGAAGGAGAACCAGCAGTGCATTCCTCACCTAGCATCCACCTGGTCAGGTTTGGCAGCTTTGACATGAAGCTTAGTCCTATATATTATGAGGCCCTGGGAAAGCATTGCCAAAAAGGAGTGGAGAGCCTCTATGAGCAAGAACCAAGCTCTCCTCAAGCACAGCCTAAAGGAACAAGTTGTACTAACAGACCAGACCATTGCACCCTACTGTGAGTCCAGGATGCATTTAAGCACCTCTTGCTCCTCACTCAGCTGGGTCAGGGTAGCTGAAGCCTTGACTTTAGACCAGTTGCCACCATTGTTTGCTGGTAGCACCCCAGCACCTTCCTCTGCTTCTTCAAACATGTAGGAGGATTTTGGTCATGCTCATTACTTCCTACAGCAACAGCTCCATTAGGACACTAACACAGGTCCTTCTAAGAACAGCCACTTTAAATGGTCAGAACCACCACCATGGAGCTGGATCTGAAGGAATCCTGATAACCAGCTCACATCCACTTCTCACCCACTTAGCTGAGGGTAGCAAGAAGATTCATAGGGTTGCTCTATCTACTTCTCAAGAGCTTTCCCAACAGGCAAGCCCATATGTGGTGGCATAACCTACAAAAAAGGCTACTTCAGCTTTCTTCCTCCTCACAGCGGCAGAGAAACCTCCTATAAAAATAGCAGCCAGGAGGCAGGAGCATCCCGAGGGTGAGTAGGAAGAGGAAAAATGATAAAGCTGATCTAGCAATTGCTGTACGTACTGGGGGCACAGCAGAAGGCTTCTATTTTGTCAGTTAGTCCCCATGGCTTCTGACTTCATACAGCCTGCAGAGATTTGAAGCAATATATTCAAATAGAGATCACTTAGCTTAGGAGACAGCAGGTAAAGCAAAGGAACTAGCACTCAGCTCACCCTAGGATAGATATATTTCATCAACCAACGCAAAGCTTACTGTAGAATATAGCCCAGAAAAATTATTACCTGTGTGCAGGGCAGGTTTTAGCAGTCCACACATCTCACACATGGGCTTCAAACAGCTTTTGACAGGCCCTTTTGCTACCAAAAACAAGGTGTCAGTGATTTGCATGTGAAGCAGAAGAGGATAGAGAGGAAGCAAGGGGAAACCACTGCAATGCACAAGTCATAGGCAAAGATATGGGGTTTTTTAGCAAAGTCTTTATTACAGAAATATTCACCCTTTTATATCTGTACATGCATTTCTTCCAGTAGGAAGATGTTGCTAAAAACAGACAAAAAACAAAAAGGAAACCCAGCATGGGCTCCTTTTTACTTGCAGCTCGACATTGGCATCTGTAACTGAACAAGAGTCTTACAAATGAGAACACAGTAGAGAACAGACTTTGTGCTACAAAAGCTAGCAAGCTTTACTGCCGAGAAGGGTGCCTTCTGCTATAGCAAAGGTCAGCTTGAAGGATCTGAGCAGGATGGGGCAGCTGTCTCAAAATAGCAAAGCCTTATCAGACCTCCATAAAACACAGTTGCCCACTCACATCTCCTCCCCCCAATCACTGCTGTGTCCAGAGGTAAGGACAAAGCAGGGACCCACTGTAGGACCCCGATTCCCTGCACCATGAGCCTTTCCTCCCAGAAGGAACACTGAGCAGGCAGTGAAGCCATCCCTTGGAACCGCTATTGGGTTATGTCTGCAACCCAACCCTGACAAGAGACAGCGACGGGACCACCTCTGTAAGGCAAAGGCTCCCTCACCAAGCACCTCATACCAGGTCTCAGGCAAGGACCATCTAGTTCCCTCTCCTGCTGCCTGTCATTGCACAACTGTGGGTATTCTGTTGTGCCCAAGACTGAGGATGTGCACCCAGCTCCCTCATCTAAGAAGTTGGGGCTGGTTTTCACACACCTTTCATGCTTTCTGCTGCTCTCCAGCACTCCTTGCTGCTGGCCACTGGCTGAACAGAGCCAAGAGCACAGCCATTAAGTACAGAAACCACCCACCCTGCACGACTGCAGAACTACTTACATCTGCTGCAGTGCTTACACTCGAGATAGAGCTCAGGATGCAGCCACAGCTCCAGACCACAGTCAGAAGACTGGGTAACTGAAATAAAAGCAACTTCTCCTTGCATCCAAACTACAGAACCTAAACTGGGCACTGGCAGCGGTGCTCTCTCTAATATACAGCGTTAGCAACGCAGTCAGATCCCTCCACATTCACAATTACAAAAACACAGCTAACAAACTGCGTGTTCATCAAGGGGGCAGGGGAAGAATCAAGTTAATCATAACCTCTATAAAAGTTGGCAACCCAAGAACGCAACCAGCAGAGCCAGCCTGGGGCTGAGCCCATGTTCTGCAGCAGCCTCTGAAGTGCCTCCAAGCTGACAAGAGCCAGCAAAGCAGTGCTGGGGGAAAGGAAAAGAGGCAAGTGGGAGAAACATGGAAGTGCCAAATCCAGAACCCAAGGGACCCGTTCCAGAAGCAGCTGAGCACCACCACCACAATCTGCCAGGCCACATTAGAAATAGGTAGGCTTGGCTCCCTCCTGGTGGCTTCTCATCACAAAGGGAAGAACTCCACTGAAGGCAAGGCATAGCTGACTCCAGAAGCAAGAGAAGCGAGGATGAGGGTAGCACTCGATAGTTCAGATGAGAGCCTAGGCTGGAAAATGAATAGTAGGAGCTGAATCAGGTTAACTGCAAGGGAGGAGAAGGCCTATAAAGCACAACTAGTTACCACCACAGGTCAGTGAAATAGGCAAAGCTACCAACAGCACTGGAATCTCAACAGCAATCCTGGCTCATGAGACAGAGATGGAACTTCTAGGGGTATGGGGGAAGATGTGTGGAAGGAGAACAAGGTGAGAGAGGAGTTGTTGTATATTAGGCCCAGTGGGTTGTAGAATGGGAATATGTGTAATATTGTTTAACACGGAGCAGGCAGAAAAAGCATTGTCCCCTCAGGTTAATCATGTCTCAAGTGATATGAGACAGTTAAGTTCTGCTTCTTGAAGTAAAAATAATCCAGAGGCAGGATGCAGGTGGCCCAAGGGCCCTATTGCCAGAAGATCAGGCTGTATTGCAGCTCTAACAGTTCTTAGCAGAGTGGTATCAGAAATGGGATGTCACAGGAGTAATGGTCAATGGTTGGACAGTCTGGGTATGAGGCAGGAATGTTCTGTTTGCTCCTTTCTCTGCAGGGCTGTAGCTCTGGTGTCAGCCAACTCAAGACTTGGGCACTTTGGTGTAGTCTTCACTGTGTATGTTCTTGCAAAGCGAGATGGATAGGATCATCCCCAGCAGCTGGAATAAGTAATGAGGAACAGAAACAGAATCAGCACCCAAACAGACAGCAAAGTGGGAAGAAAGGGTGATACAGGGGAGCAGAATACAGTGGTCTCCTTTTAATGACACCACAAAGGTGAACAGTTAGTCCCCAATGCAAGAAATATGCAATAATCAGGACAACAATAATATTTCACCACAAAAAGATGTGCCTTCATCTGGAGTCTGTTACGAGCTTTTTAAGGCACCAAGTAGGATCTCACTAGTAGGATGTTGCTTGTCTTGTTCCTCCTGGTTATGCATACACTGATTTGCCAAATGTTCTAAACAGCAGCAGGAATCACAAGCAGAAAGGGGTTTG
>NW_009910696.1:54335-69418 GCF_000696875.1 Nestor notabilis
TTTGTTCAGTTTTAATCTAAGCCATGAAAGCATCAGTACAAAGCTCCAGGTGGACACAACCAAAGCTAGAACTGCACTGCCATTAAACCAGGTGTCTATTACCACTAAAAACAGCTTTGCCTTTAAGAGTCTCCATGGTAGGACAGTACAGGTTCACATCCAGGAGTGACTTACCTCTATAACAGCAACACCAGTGCAGACCCCAAGAATGACACCAAGGTTGTCCTTCAACCACTGCTCTACACCATCCATGCATCCCTATGCAGAAAATAGGGAAGGAAGTATGAATTGAAGGATCTCAAGACTGAAAATCCATAACACATCTCCTTGTCCATGCAAGGATTATCCCAGTTACTTCTGTACCAAGTATCACAGTAGCTCTAGCAGGAAAGGGCAGGATCCCTGTCTCCCCTATCAGAATTTTCACAGGTATTTTAAGCAAGACTGACATGAAAACAACACTAAATAACTCCAGAGGAACAAAGACAAGGTAAATTCAGTGGAAACTTCACAGGGCCCAGACGTACACACTCACCTGCTGATGAACAGGCCAGTCAGCATACGTCACAGTGTCGTTGGTGGGGACATCCAGATTACAGAAACCAGTATCTACCTGAAAATCCTTGGAGCTATTGGAGCAGGAGCAAGGATATGCAGTCATGCTTTGGTTGATAAGAATCTCATTGTTTTCCCAGTCCTTTGCTCCAGTCCAGCCACAGCAGGCAATCTGATAAGCAAAAAGAGATCATCGTGGTCTTACACTTTGCACTGGTAACATACTGCATATGAAGACAAACAGGCAGTAGAGGTAGAAGTAAAAAGGAGTTCTCTGTGTGACAACAGCCAGGTCATACAGTTTGCATGAATTAGTGATGTTAGAACACCACCCTGGTTACCAGATGACAACCTATGCATGGGGTTGTCCAGAAGACAGGGGCTTTATTTCCTCTGCTAGCAAGACAAGTTAAAGGGCCACTTCTAGCAGCCTTTGAGCTTAGTAAACTAGAATATGCACAGGTCATCCATAGAGTTCTAGTGCACCAGTCATGCTAGAATATGAATCCTTCACAAGCCTTACTGCATGAGGCATAGATACTCAGATTTTAGCAGGCCATACAGCTTGACATTGATTCTACAGAGTACAATCTTTTGCAGACTAAATACTAGCAAACCTCATCTTATTTCCAGGTGACAGTGCCGAAAAGAGGGGAAAGTAACAAAGACATTGCTGGTGGGTCAGCTGGAAGAGGGCAGTTGGCCTGTATGACATGTTTGAGAGGTGTTTTTCAGTCCCTCCAGTTCACTGCCAGCAGATTAATTTGGTGAGGGTGCCACAAGGAAGGCAAGAGATTAATGTGTTGACAAGACAACACAGGTATTCAAAGACATCTCAAAAGGATGGAGCAAGGAGCTGGATGGTCTCTTCTCCCAACTAACAAGTGACAGGACAAGAGGAAACGGGCTCAAGCTGCACCAGGGGAGGTTTAGATGGAGCTGAGGAACAATTCCTTGTCCAGAGGGTGCTCAGGCATTGGAACAGGCTGCCCAGGGCAGTGCTGGAGTCACCATCTCTGCAAGTGTTCACACACTGTGTAGATGACACCATCAGTGCCAGGGGTTAGTGGTGGCCTTGGCAGTGCTGGGGAATGGTTGGACTTGATGATCTTGAAGGTCATTTCCAACCCGTTTGGTTCTATGATCACTACCTAGTCATCTTCCATAGCGATGCCACTTCCAGAGGCTTAAATGGTAAGAGTTGATTTTTCTCTGAGTAACACACATCTTTGATCAGACACTAAGCATTGAATTGCCATGTTCTGGTTCCCAACTGCAAGGTACCACTGATCTGAGCTGTGGCCCCCGGGGGGACACCAGCAGCCACCGCACGATGGCGTCAACATGCCACCGAGCCCCAAGGAGTCACTGAGTTCACATCCACATGGCTGCAGCTGGGACTGGCTGGAAGATGGGACCAGGGAAATTTTCCATGAGAAGAAACATTTACATTCCTATATAGCCACGTGATAAAACTGCAGTTGCTGGAGGGGAAAGCACATCGGGAAGTCCAGCAAAGATAGCCTGAGAGCTGGGCTTTTTCAGCCTGGAGAAGAGAAGGCTCCGAGGAGACCTAGTGACAACCTTCCAATACCTAAAGGGGCCTACAAGATATCTGGAGAGGGGCTTTTTAGAAGGGCCTGTGGTGACAGGACAAGGGGAATGGCTTTAACCTGCCAGAGAGGAGATTGAGATGAGCTCTGAGGCAGAAGCTCTTCCCTGTGAGGGTGCTGAGGCGCTGGCACAGGGTGCCCAGAGAAGCTGGGGCTGCCCCATCCCTGGCAGTGTTCAAGGCCAGGTTGGACACAGGGGCTTGGAGCAACCTGCTCTAGTGGAAGGTGTCCCTGCCCGTGGCAGGGGTTGGAAGTGGATGAGCTTTAAGGTCTCTTCAACCCAAACCAGTCTGGGATTCTGTGATCTTAAGCATGGATCCTAGTGCTTACAAGGTGGAACAGAGCAGAAGATCATCAAACTTGAGGTGGAAATTTAGGGGAAAATCCCTCCCTGCTCAGAAGGAAGAGTAATGTTTCAGTCTGACGTCAGGGACATGAGAGCGGATGTGCAAACAGCTGAACACCCACACCAGAATAAGCATTTGGTTTCCAAACAAGAGTTGAAGATCCAGACTCTAGAAGGAGCTTCCTCTACCTCACAGAGGTTTGGGCTTTTAACTGCAAGCTGGTCTATGAACAACCACCCCATTTCAAATGCTAACTCCAGTGTATGAGAGGAACTAGGGTCCTAACACTTGACTTCTCCACCTCTACAAAACCTTCTTCTTCTGTTCCTACACAAAAGAAAGGCTCAAGCATGATAGTCCACAGTAGACTCGGGCTTCTCTTGGGTCCACTAGCAACTACAGTGATAAAACATAAATCATTCCCTCTCCAAGGAGGAGAAATACTGCAAGTCAGTGTTTTGCAGACTGAAGAACAGACATAAGAAAACCACTCGTACTTACTACACATCAGTCCCATGCTGGGCATGTATTTAAGCACAACAGCCAGCTCTCAAGCTTATGGTTTGGCAGCAAACAGCTATGATGACTCCAGTGTGCCTGAACACTGACCTAGTTGCTCAAGTGCTGACCCTGATGCTAAAACAGAAACCATAGGCAGTTGGATGGCTCCCAAGAACACTGACACTTGCAGAAGAGCCATCACAAGCAAGTGATACGCACCAAGCAGTAAGGCAGGAAGTGCTGCTGACGTGCCTTGCAGTAAATATGCACTGTGGCTTTCACTTAGGCTACTATTCTGGAGGCCCTGCAGACAGAGAGAAGTGTCGGGGTGCCATCTGTTAAGCCAGATATATCAGGCTATGCAGCCAATACTAGCTAGTCCTAACAGCCAGAATATGGGAATGTTCTGGGCTTTTATCTTGCAATAGCAAACAAGACAGTTTTCTAGTCTGCAGGCATCAAACCTCACACTCAACTGTGTAGATCAGCCAGATCAATGACCTATAGTACTGCCTCTTGCAATACCTGCTTCCTGTCCTCAGCCTAGTTTTAAAGGCCACTGACTGCACTGACAAAGAGCACCATCTGCCTCTTGCTGACCCCCATGACTCACCTGGGTTTGAACATAGTCCCATGCATCTTGCAAGTTCCTCTCATCATCATTCCAAGGGTTGTATTTTTCAATCAGACTTCGAACTATGCGGGACAGCTCTTCCTTCAGCTGGCAAAGAAAACAGGCCGGAGAGTTAGTCAATTCCTTGGAGCCTTTTCTTTAGGGCTTAGGGTACATGCCGCTTTGGTCACAGAAAAACCCAAAGCTAACTGTATGTTGTGGTTTAACACCAGGACACCGCAAAAAGTAACACATAAGGTGATATATACAGCCTCTGTCTTGAAGGGAGGACAAGACAGCAGCTTTGCTATGCAATACAACAGCCAAAGAACCAGTACTTCCCAGCAAGTCCTTACCTAGGCACAGAGAAAGGCTGCAAACCTGGCAAGCAACAAGGAAACAGAAGGTGGTATGGTTATCCTGGTAAGACACAGGCTGAAGAAGTGCTGCCTGCCCCAGGTGAGACAGAGGCGAAAGCTAAGTGCAAGCTGAAGGACAACACTGCCTTAAGTACTCATAGGTAATGTTATCTCTAACCTTGCACTGCAAGGGAGACTCTGGCCCAGGATCTCAGTCACTGCAGGTCTTCTCCACGACACAGGGAAGGTCTGAGTCACTGTGCTCCTGTGTGCAGCTGGGTTTTGACACACAGCTGGTGGAAACTTCCCTTTTTCACAAGGCATTGATCTGCCTCTCCCCAAACTCCTACAACTGCTGCTTCTATATTAAGACAGGAAGCACTACAACTGCCTAAACTGTTCATTATCAGTCTTCTCATAAAGCTCAGGTGTATGAAATCATCCCTTCGCCCCCATTCCTTATCATATTCACACCACCTCGCAGTTTGAGGAGAGGTGCAAGATACCACCACCAGACTCCTTCACCTTCTTCCTCCCACCTCCTTCTGACACTCTTCTCAGCCAGCCTGTACACAAAGATAGCTGCTACTACTAAGGACAGACCCAGATCACAAAAGGCTGGAGAGAAGCATCACTAGATTGTTTCAGGGATAGGACAGAGTTACATCAGCCTGAGCACTAGGATGCTCCCATCCTGTGTATTTTGTCTGTGGTGCTACAGCATATTTCAGGTCAGTGGAAATGGTTTTTCCCTTTCCTGCTACTGTTAAGCATGCAAATGACCATGGCAAACCCACAGACACCCAGCAAGACTACTGTTAAGAGAAGGTTCTCTATATCAGCAACTCTTCTTCCCAGGAAGATTGCAGCTCAGGTCACTGGGATCAGCTGTGTCAGGCCAGACAGATGGGAGCTGCATGGTCTTTCTTCTCATGATGTCTAGCTCTTCCCCTTTTAATTACTTCGCTTCCCCTTTTCCTTCCCTGCAAACCAAGGCAACCTGACCTGGTTCTCACTAATGAGATTGGCCTTAGCTGCTACCATAAGCCTTATCAGTTACTGAACCTCTGAGTTCCCACCCTCACACTCCTGCTCCACATGCAGAGGGGGGCAAGGAGAGCTGGGCTTGTCATCCTACCCTGGGTCCATCTAGCCCCTTAGCTATTAGGCCAGAGGGATCCTAGTGTCACTTCTGCATGAATCCAGGCAGTGCCTCTGTTCTCCATCCCAGGAGAAGCAGAGAGACAGGGTCTGAACTAGATGTGCTCAATCACAGCTGCATAGGGAAACTGTACGTCTGCTCTTCCTCGACTCTCACACAAGAACAAGCAAGAAGCCTTACAAACAACTGTGGTTTCAAAAGGTGAGGCATTTCAGTTAAACTCAGACTTCCTCAGGTGTTTCAGGAAGTAACTGGAGAAAGGGGGAATGTTGTGAAAACAATAGCCCAGCTCTGGAGAGCACAGACAGAGGCAGCTTGTTCACACAGGCTTACCTGGCAGAGCAGCCTAAAGGGGAAACACAGGCACATGCAGCTGATCACTGAAAGAGCAATGAGCTAGAAAGGCATATTGAACACTTGGGCAAGCTTTCAATATCCTATTTTCACCCACTTAAGGCCTGTCAGGACCCAGTGTTGTGTGGATCATGATTGCTACCCTTGCTTTCTGCTGCTTCCCAGCCCTAGCCTGGTGTCAGAAGACACAACCCCAGCACCCCAGAGCAGAAACATTCAAATCCAAAGCACCACAAAGCCACAGACCTCTGGCAGAAAGCAGCAAGGCTGCCAGTCTTCCCTTCACACAGGCTTACTGAAGAGGGAGCTGGGGAAAGCTGAACACCAGAGGCAAGAGCACAGGTCTTTGGTTCCAGTATTGATCACAGAATGAATTGTGCAGGCTTCTTCCACTGTCAGACACCATCTCAGTCGCTGTCTGACACTCAAGCTACATCTTTCCTCCAGCATTCATTAGCATCTAGCCTACACACCAAAATAAGCTCAAAAACACAGGAGAGGGCTCTCACCCCCGCAGTCACTTCAGATTCTGACACTCATGAATAGCCCATAGCCCCAGACAAGTAGCTGCACGCAAACACACAGGCCTGTTTGCTGCAAACAATAGCTAGCAAGGAGGGTAATTCCCCAAAGACCACTGCTCTGCTTTGCTCAAGCCATTTAGAGCCAAGCTGCTCTGTGACCTTGCCCAGGCTCTCGCACGTATAAGGGCTTGTGACCCACTAGATGTAGGTGAGCATCAACAGTGAGTTCACAAAGCACAAAGCCATTTGAGACATTACTATTTTTGTTGTCCCAAAAAAACCCCACCCCACAGTTTCGGTTGCCAACAGATGCAGGGAAATGGGTGTTGCATCAACATCCTCCCTGTAGTTCTGGGCAATTCCAGTCTGAAGGGGCATTCCTCTAGCAATGCCCATGGGGGAGGCAAAGCAGCAGCCTTCCTGTCAGAGACTCAGCCTTTTACAGTTGCATTAACTCTATTTCAGCATATTTTCATATATCAGGGTGGGGATTTTAGCAATGAAAAGGAATAAAGACTCCAACAAAAAAAAACCTATCCAGTCAATCTGTAGCAGCCAAGCAGGAAAAGGACATGTAGAGAGGAGTACAATAACAACCCTGTCTACTGCAGTGCAGTAATAAATACTTCGGTTACAAGAAGCAGAGGAGCAAGTATCACCCTGCTATATTCTGGATCCACTCTTGTAATTCCTTGTTTTATATCTAACCACGTTCCTGACGTTAGAAAGAAATAAACACAAGGAACACAATAGACATGCAGGGGCTGGATCCTGAGTAGTTTAATTTGCTTTTCACTCTACTAGATGACGTACATCAAGTGAAGCAGAGCGACATGCACAGCATCACTGAAGCGCAGCCACCGCGCAGTGTATGGGAGGTTTCAGCAAAGACCTTCCTGAAACAGTTCTTCTTAGTGCTCTAGGCAGGGACTTCAGAGGATGTCCAAAATAAAAGGGCTCTAGAAGAGCTTTTCCATGAGTTTTGTTCACTGGGCATCTGCTCAAAGCCCATCTCTGCCCATCATTCTGCTGGATCCATACAAATGGTGATCTCAGCCACACCAGCTCCAAGGGCTACGCAGAAAACCCCCAGCACTTTCTTTCTCCCCTTGGTCTGACTGAGGTTCAAATGAAGAACTACAGCTCAAAAGCTGGAGTTTTCTAGAGCAGAGTGACAGCTGGAAGAGAAATACCAACAGAGGTACGGAATTTCATGGTCTGCAATAGTCACATTTCCCTGTTGCAGGGGAATGCCCATCCCCACACATCCTCCTCTGCATTAGTCAGAACTGTGCGTTGAGAATCAGCAGCTTGTTTAAAGCTCTACCTTTACACACCAGTTAGCCAACGTTTCAGTTTCTCCTGCAGCTCCAGCCAGCCCAGAAAGCAAGCTGTGTTCACATTGCCAAGGAACCCAGCCAACAACTGCTCACAGGCAACACAGCCCCTTGTACAAAGCTCATACCAGCTACACCCGGGGCAGGCACCTTCACCTCACTCTCAAACTTCACCACCAGGCTCCATCCATAACTTCCTCAACCACTTGCTTTGTAAACCCTCCTAGCAGGAGGGTTGGCTTAGGAGAAGCAAGCACAGCAGTGCAGTGGTATAGATATACAGCTATGTGGTAAAGGACAGGGTTATCCAAAACTGGAACAGCAACATGCACACTGGGACAGAAGGCAGCAGGGTCTCCACAGTCATAACTTGCTCCCAGTTTAGCTGTCAAACAGCTGGAGGCCTGACTGGGCACTGCCTGGCCAGTGAACCTATAGTCAGAAGAGGCTGTTGCAATGCACTCGAGTAGCTCAAAGGTTATTCCCTTTATGCTACCAAGCCTATTGGACCTCTAGAAGCTGCACTGAAACTGCATTCCTGACAAAGAGATCCACTTCAAAATGTTAAACCACTTGGCTTCAAGCTCAAACTGCAGTACAGGAACTGTCAGATACTTGGGGTTGCTCTTGGGGAAAGAGGGCAGTTCTTCCAAGGAGAGCTTCACATACAGACGCAGAAGGACTGAAAGGATGGAACACGATGACACAAGGAGGGAGGCCAGGCAGAAAAGCAATCACTTGGGCTGGTAACCCCTCAAGGCACAAGTGATGGCAACACAGCAGTAATCACTGCTACTACATGCCCAAATAGTAGTCTACAGCAGGATCAAGAGGAAATGTGGTCAAAAGCCTTCCAGGAATTTCTTTTTGCTATTCCCACTACCCAAAAATAAAGCCTGCATACCAAACAGAGCTTCATAATCCTTGAGAAAGTAGCGCTACTGAGACTGGCAGATAGACAAGCAGAAAACTGTACAGCAAAGCTGCTGAGCTGGGGTAGAGGAAGGAGAATCCAGTTCTGCCAGTTAATAGTACAGCCCAGTTTGGAAGAAAGAATTTCCAGGTGTCTCCTATGCCCCCAAACCAAGACCAAGGAAAACATGCACAGTAAGAAATACTTACCGTTTCCTTCTGGAAGTAGATGACCAGTCCAGCAGCAACCTGAGTTATGAGGATTATCATCAGGCAGGTGAAGTACTGGAAACAAAGAAATAGGTGACCACTATCAGTCTTTAGAACGGTCTGTATACAACAGCACAGGTTTTAGCAAGATTTCATACACAAGAGAAGTCACAACATTGAGCCAACACCTTTGTCAACAGAGAAGCTCTGCTACCAACAGTGCTCTCCCCAGTAAAGGGCAAGCATCTACATCAGACCAGCTCACTTCAGCATTCAACTGCTTTTAAGGAAAGCTTGTCATGTGAGGTTAAACAGTGGTGGCTACTACCACTACAGTCACAACATTGAGCCAACACCTTTGTCAACAGAGAAGCTCTGCTACTAACAGTGCTCTCCCCAGTAAAGGGCTTAAGTACAAGCATCTACATCAGACCAGCTCACTTCAGCATTCATCTGCTTTTAAGGAAAGCTTGACATGTGAGGTTAAACAGTGGTGGCTACTACCACTACATTAGGAGATGCTCCTAATACCAGGGCACACAGAGTGGCCATACCTGGTTTCCTACACACGTGTACTCTGAATAAGCAGGAGTCTAGTAGCAGGCTGAGATACACGAAGCTAGTGTCATCCCATCCATCACAGACAGAAAATTTCCTACAGATGTACCATTTGAAGACAGGCCCTGATGTACAGGACACTCCTAGTCAAGGGAAAATGGCTTTAAACTGAAAGAGGGAGATTGAGATGAGCTCTGAGGCAGAAGTTCTTCCCTGTGAGGGTGCTGAGGCGCTGGCACAGGGTGCCCAGAGAAGCTGTGGCTGCCCCATCCCTGGCAGTGTTCAAGGCCAGGTTGGACACAGGGGCTTGGAGCAACCTGCTCTAGTGGAAGGTGTCCCTGCTCATGGCAGGGGGTTGGAACTGGATGAGCTTTAAGGTCCCTTCAACCCAAACCATTCTGTGATTCTGTGAAGTCTCTCTTGACTCCTGCACCCTCCACAGAAGCTGAACTTGTCCTGCAGCACAGCAGGACACTGTCACTCTTCTCTCTCACTCCCTTGATACTTGTTCCTTGCATCACTGAAAGCACAATACAAACTGGGAAGTTGGGGATGGATGGGCGAGGAGATGAAGTACAGGGTCACCTCCTCAGTTGGTAGTCCTCAACCCACTGTTGGCAGAAAGCATCAGTGACCTCCTCTCCCATTTCAAAGTTTTTAGCTCACCATCAATGTCTGAGCAACTTTTGCTGCAGCCTTTTGACTGCTGGAGAATATAATGTGCAAATTAAGAACTGGATCCAAGTTGACCTGGCACAAGTACCATCCCCAGGAGACCTGAGCCCCAGCTACAATCCAACAGATAGTTTGCAAGCATTAAAGGCTGGCTGTAAAACATAGCATGAATTCTCTCACCAGACCCAAGAGACATCGGATTTCATTGACTGCTCCAAGACAGCCCAGGAAGCCCATCAGCATGGTGAGAGCCCCAACACCAATGAGGATGTATGCACCAGTCTTCAAGGAGGGAGATGACATTTCTGTAGGGGCCAGGAGAGGAAACAAGATTAGCTACTGACAAAATCTACATCTGCCATCACCATTTAGAGAACTGCACCTCTATCTACTTATAATAGTCCGTGGTCTTCTACGAAGGGACTGCACAGAGGCAGGTTGAACATGGAGGCAGAAAGCTGGTTCTGGGTGTCTTCTGATGAAGAAAGACTTTCAAAGCCAACCTGCAGGTCTCCATTATTTCAGAGCCTGGGACACTCAAGGTCACTCCAAACAACTGAACCTTGTTGGATAAAGTTAGCTGCTGGCTGGATTTTTAAGTCCCTCATGAATGCACTCTGAGTGAGAGGAAGATAAAGCACGTTCCACTCCACAACTACTGCCTATTTGCTTCAATTCCTTTTGCTATCCTTCAGGGAAGTGTTTTTTCAGGTCATAAAACCCCTTTTTGGTTTGGCTTTTCACTTTAGTGCACTACTCCTTGTTCCAGCCATTCTGTTTTTAGTTATCCACTTGCAGTCAGTGCACAAACTCTATGCAGCAAGAGCTACAGCTAGTGTTGAGCATAGGCGACGTGACAGATTACTTGACAAGTCAGTGTGAATGGCTTGTGGCCAGGCACTCACTGTGGGCTGTTGCAGCACTTGTGTACAACTACCTGCAAATAGAGGCTATTCCAGCATCAAAACACGTATCATGCCCAAATTAGCTGCTCTTACATATCCTCCTATATGCACACAATAGCTATCCCCTGTTACTGTGTCTGCAATAACCGTACTCTTGAACACTCAAGAGAGGTTTTCAAGCAATTTTAGGTACTATTATTTCAGATATGCTGGTGCTGCCAGTCCTCTCCTCTCAACATTTAGTACTGCAAGCCACAGAAGAAACACACTCTTACATTTGGGTTGGTCACAAGACTGGAGGGAGCAAGCATTGTGGCATAGAAGTTTAAGAGACACTCTGGCTAGGAATAGTAACCAGAAACCTCATTTATCATTAAAAGACATTATTAAACCTGCAAGCTGAGCGGTGTATGGGGATTCTGGGCATCCAGTGAGTAATAAAAACAATGTTCCTAGAGCTCAGCATTTAGTTTCCTGGACAGAAGTCCCAGAAGACAAGCTTCCTCTGAGCTCCTGAAATAGGTTAAGAGACAGTAACCAAATCCAGACTAATGCTCTCCCACCTAACACATCCCCTCCTCCCCTTCTGATACCTGGTGAGAGTCATCAGCTTCCAAACTGTTTCCCTAGAACATGCTGAGCAGAAGAAAATGACCAGTTACCAAAGACAATGAACCAGAGCTGTTTGTCACACAGGTCACTTCATTTCCATGCCAGACTCTCCCTGGCTGGACCACAGCAACCAGTATCCTGCTACTCCTTCTCCACCAGTCCTGGGACTCTTTCTGTGCAGTTAGAAGCTGATATTGCAAAGCCTTTACTGAAGCAGCAGCTTTGCAGGAGTGGCCTTCACAAGACTACACTATTCCCTCTCCCAAAATCTGCTCAGCCAGCATACAAGTGAGCCTGAGTTGCAGCACCTCCAAAATGCTAGAAAGGAGTTGCTTAGTCAACTTAGAGAAGAGAAAAAGGTATTTCCAACTCAAAAACCCTTCAGAGAAGTGGCAAAGGGACCAGAGCCATTGCTCCTCTTCTCAATACATCTTGTCTTGCAAGAGAAAGCTCTGTTGGCAGGATGATTCCTGCTCTGTTTGCTGCTGCTCCGTGTTTTCCCCTGCGCTGGGCAGGCGGCCAAGCAAGTACAACAGGCTCCTTTGGCAGGGCTGGAGTGCCCTGCTGTGCTGAGCTCCCTCCCTGATGCCTGGGTTACTAAAGCAGAGGGAAAGAAGGGCAAGGCCTGGGAAAGGAAGCAAGGGGCAGGGAGAAAGAGCTGATACTGGAAATCTCCAGGAAGGAAGCTAAATCCTTCAGTGCTCCATTAGCAGAGATACTGGGTAAAATGGGAACAAGCAGAGCCAAGCTGAGGGACTTCGTACTTCCACAAGTGATAGTAGCACTCATCAGCCCTGGGGAAACAGCTGCTGGCCCGCTGGTACTAAACATGCCTCAGACTGTGAATAGCCAGGCCCTGATAAGCTCTTTTTGGCTCCCTATATTAGAAGTGTGTTTCTGCTCATGCCCCCACTTTATTAACAAACACTTCTTGTTGTGCTTCTTGCCCTCCCAGTACTGCAGGAGTAAGCCAGATGCCACAGCACAGCAAACAGAGCAGCAGTATCTGTGTGTATGGCATTAGTGGGAGTGTTGTTTCCACACAGCACCTTCCAAAGCCAGGCTGGAGCATTCAGGAGGACTTGGGACACAGATAAACCCCTTTGCAGTGGAGCTGGGAACAGGGCAATGAATGCCATTACTGCAGTGTGCAGGCAGCCCTCCTGCAGCATCTGACGCTGGTGCCAGAGTCAGCAATGCTGGAGGTAGTGGCATTGAGTAACCAGACCAGCCAAGCAGAAAAGTTGTTTGAAACCCCCTCTAGAACAAAGCCCAAAGGAAGCAGAGCTTGTGAAAGATGGAGCTGAGCTACTCATTTGGTGAGAGGCCACTTCCAGCTCTGCAAAGCCCAGGCTCTGCTAAGCCAGCTCAGGCTTTTGGGTTGTTGTAGAAAGCAGACCTTCTGTTAAGACTCAAGTCGATGCTGTTGGCTGACTTAGAGGAAGGAAACAAGCTACCACCTACCACCTGCAGGGACACAAACCACTTCTGATGGGCAGGCTAAGTCTCATGAAGCATGTATAAATCAAGTATGCTTTAGAAGTCACGCACTGAAGACTTCACAGACCCATATCTTCTACCCCCCCTCAGATCTACATCTTGTACTGCTTATAGACAAACATACTGTCTCCTTTCAATGTACATTAAGCATCATAAAACCAGGTACTTTCTTGCTTTGGCATTTAAAACAGTCAAATTGAAATAGATCATTACAGAAAGCGGTGGGAGCATAGGGGACTCTGACAGAAAAACTACATTAAGGCATTGGGGGCCTTTGGACACTATGGTAATAAGGAGGCTGTTGTGGAAACACAGAGCATGCAGTGAAGATAGGATGAAATACTAGCCCTTATGTTTAAGTTGAAGGATTTGGATTGTTGGGTGAAGAGGCAATGGTCTGACCCTGGTGTTGTAATCCACAAAACTAGGAGGAATGCTGTGTCTCCAGGGTTGTTCCCTTTCTCCCTTTCCCCGATAGGGTCCCATCGTGCTATACACCATGTTACTGCTCAGGTCACAGACCATACACAGAAGTATTGCTGTCCCTAGACTACATCATGGTCAAACACAGCCCCTGACTAGAGGCAGTTCAGAAGGAGAAATAACATGAAGAAACATGGGCTTACGTAGAACAGCGATGAAACTGGTTTTGTCAGCCAGAATCCATATCCCAAACCCCAGGATCACAGCACCCAGGATCTGAAAGAGCAAGAACAAACACATTAACTGGCTTATTAGTTTAGACAAAGAAGATGCAGCAGTCTCCATACTTCCAGAGTAAAAACAACCATCCTTTTGGTGTTCCCAACCATCTTCCCCATGGCATCCTCCCAGAGTAAACAGGATTAGCACAACTCCAGGAAGAGCACCTCAGCCAGCTGCACAGGAGCCCCAGGTTCTGCTCGGCAGTCCTTCACACAGTACTTCAGTAGTACATGATGTTGTATTGGAGGACTGTTTGGAACTGTCTGAGGAAGAGCCTCCCTGCTGCTAGAACCTTGTTGTCAGGAGCAGAACGTAAGCACGACGCTTCTGTGAAGAACTGAGGAAGGCCAAACACATCTAGCATCTGATTTTAAAGATGTTTTTGGAATACAGAAATCCCTGACCCTACGGGACCAGGCTTCAAGCCAGCTGCCGAAGAATTAGATATCTGGCAGCTGGAACCTTCCCAGGAAGGAAATCTTTGTCTTGTCAGGCTCTGTTTTAACAGTATGGCTGCAACCCACAAATGCAATAAAGCAGCAGCGTTTACTTTGTGTGCAGATTCCCATGAGTGAAGTGCTTTTCCCCTTCCAAAGCCCAAGCTTAGGCAGTTTGGCTTGGTCACTACAGCACAATACCCCAGGCCCCCAAGCCAACACATCCGATGACCAACAGAGTCAAGCATTATGAAACATCAGCCATGGCCTCTGCCTTGCTCACCACAGTCTTATCCAGGGCAAGGATTAGTAGAGCAATATGTCCCTGTGAGGACTCAGCTGAATCCAGACATTGAATTGAGAAGGCAAAAGACATACAGTTTTCCCATATCATTTTGAAGGGAGGATAGGGGAAAAGCATGCTCTGTTTTAGCTTCTAGGTATCACCATGCTCTATAGTACACTGTGAGGTGTTTGCAAGTAGATGACACCAGATCCCGAACAAGGATGAGAGCACCTTTACACCCATAATAAAGTGAGTTGAGAAGCCTTTAAGTCTTCAGGTTTGGAAAGAAGCTGAAACTTGTGCTGTTCAGCCAACAAGAGGCAAAGGCTGGAAACCACTTGTCAAGCAAAGATCTAAGACACTGAAAGAACAAGAGAAGGACAAGGAGTGCAAGTGAGATGCCTCCAGAGGACATGAACTGCAACCAGCAGTTCTTACACCAGCAGGATTTCAAGATAAGATAAAGTAAAATACTGAATAAACCAACAGAGCTGAAGAGAGATTGCAATTCTGTGCTTTGCTAGAGAACGTTCTGATACTTGGGAGCCAAGGGAAAAGCCAAACCACCACCCTAAGCAAGC
This sequence comes from Nestor notabilis, assembly GCF_000696875.1. NCBI lineage: Eukaryota > Metazoa > Chordata > Aves > Psittaciformes > Psittacidae > Nestor > Nestor notabilis. The sequence continues at coordinate 69,082 of NW_009910696.1, forward strand.
TGGCAAAGAGGGTTGTATGGACAGGCACCAGCTCCACATCTTGCAAGTTTACACTATGCTTCAGCTCCTCATACAGAGCAGCTTTTCTGAGCAAAGATAAAGCAACAGTCTGAAATAAGCTGCTTGCAAGCTTTTCTGGCGTGGCAGAGGACACAACATGTATCTAGCTCTGGGGACAGGATTAGAAAGTCACCAGGCAAGTTCCTCATCTAGGAAGATGGATGAAGAAGACTGACAGCTGCAGGAAAGATGTAGCTGTTGTATCCCAGAAAAACATCATCATCATCATAATAATAATGGTAAGATGGCAGTAACAGTAATAATAATAATAATAATT
>NW_009910697.1:0-4698 GCF_000696875.1 Nestor notabilis
CTCCTGCCCTCTAGGACTATATCCCATGGAACCTTACTAAGCAGGTTTCTGAAGAGGCCAAAGTCTGCTCTCTTGAAGTCCAGGGCAGTGAGCTTGCTGCATGCTCTTCTCACTGTCCTGAGGATCTCAAACTCAACCATCTCATGGTTGCTACAGTCAAATCTGCCCTGGAGCATCACATTTCCAACCAATCCCTCCCTGTTGGTGAGCACGAGGTCAAGCATGGTACCTCTCCTTGTCGGCTCCTCTATTACTTGCAAGAGGAAGTTGTCTTCCACACAATCGAGGAACCTCCTGGATTGCTTGTGCCGGGCTGTCCTGTCCCTCCAACAGATATCAGAATGGTTGAAGTCCCTGTTCCAGGGATCGAAGGATTCTGGGTGGAGAAGGAACGTAAGCCACACATATACACCCCAAACTACTAGAAAGTTTATTACAAGTTCTAAAACAGATGCAAAATCCAGAGATATCCCAAGCCAGATAGAGAGAGACCTATATGCTACCAAAGAATAGATTAGGCACAGATTCTTATCAACCTACACATTTGTTCAGTGACCAGGAGACCATCTCCAAGGTGCATGGAGAGCAAATGGGGTGGCAGGCACATACTTTGCTGGCGTCCCCACAGAGGTAACGCCAGTCATAAAAGTTCCAGGTCCATTTCCCTCTTCTCTCCTCCTCTCCTCTCCCCCTCCTTTCTTCTCTTCATCTTTCTCAAACCCCCAGGCCTTTTATATTGCAAAATGTGCCAAGTCATCTGGACACTGGGGGTCAGCCTGCATCCGAAGGAGTGGTCCTGCTGGCTTCCTTTTTTCCCGTGCACATTCGTCCTGACACAGGTGGTCAGCCAGCGCCAGGAGGAGTGGCCTTGCCAGCTCCCCACCGCGCACACTCACTCCAGGTCAACTGGGAATGGTCCACCATGGACCAATTTTTACAGTGCTAGACACATCCAACAGAGTCCCCCACGACGACAAGGGCCAGCGAACATGAGGCGGCTCCTATCTGTCTGTAGAGCACTTCATCCACAGAGTTCTCTTGATCAGGCGGTTTGTAACAGATCCCCACAGTAATGTCCCCCATTGCTGTTCTCCCTTTGACCCTGACCCACAAGCTCTCTGTTGACTCATCACCTATCCCCAGACAGAGTTCCATACTCTACAGCCTATCACTGACATAAATAGCAACTCCCCCTCCCCATTTGCCAGGCCTGTCTTTTCTAAAGAGCCGGTAACCTTGTAATCAGCTCTCTATAGTGAAATCTATAAGGCTCTACAGCAAAGTTTTCTACCTGTTTTTGCTGTCTGAATAGATCTTAAGACTGTAGGGAAGCATTAAACAGCATGGGAATTAGCACTTGGAAATTTCCACTACTATACAACAGTGCACGAATACAAATTTAGTTTGGCTAGATACAGGAAAAGAAACAATTTTTGTGCATTTATGGGTATTCATAGCTCTAAACGAGTGAGAAAAGATCTGTACAGTAGTGTAGATCCCAATTCAGCCATAAGGGAATGGACGTAAGTATAAGAAAAATCCTGATTTATAGGATTCTTCAGATACCATTCTTGAAAATTACTTCCTCCAGTATGCAGGTCAAGTCTGATAAATAAGTTGATGAGAAGAAAAAAGGCCAAATATTCTATACTAAACATTTTTTAGAAAGTAAGCTAATGTTGATATGTGATTTGAAGAACTTAAGCTCCTGTTCTTGAAAATACTGCCTGAGATAGGGAAGGCTGGCAGAGAGATTGCCTTTATTGAAATTACCACTGGTGTTTTTTTAAAAATGTTCCCTAGTGAGCCTCTTTCATGCAAGACACTCGAAAACTGAAACTTGGGAAAGATCACAAAGCAAACTGTGGGAGGTGAATCCTCATAGATCAAAATTGGGTTTGCTAAAGGAATAATGAAGCAAAGACACTGTGCCTTGCTCTATTTTTATCACAATATCTAACTAAAATCCTAACCATTAGAACCAAATAGCCACAGTTCAACAAGACAAGTATGCCTATATCCTCCCCTGCCCTTCAAAATAATGGATTTCCCTATTGAGGTACCTATTTATCAATCATAGCAGAAAAGCCACAGACTGTGAATAAATTCTGAAGCTTTCTCATCTTTCTATTTCTGTTAGTTTTCTACTGCCTTGTACGAACTGGATGTTTATGTACATGCTTTACACATGTATTTTCAAAACCAAATTGGCGTGTGTAAGATTAACCAAAAGAAAGCATGAAACAGGTAAGTTATACCGAAGTTAAGAATTGTCAAATCAGTAGTTAGAGGTTGCTTCAGAGTTTTTCTAAACAATTCCAAGAGCCACAGGGTGTAAGAATACCCACATCAATACAGTCATTCTTTGGGCATTGATTTTCAAAATACATGCCAAGCAATTTGTACTGTATACTGCACAAATGCCAGCTGTAGGCAGAAAGACGTCCACAGAGGATGACTGTTAAAATGCTGCATGGTATCAAAATACTAGCTTTGGTGGAAAAAAGATCAGCAACAGAAAAGTTAGGATTCTAATAGGGTCCAAGGGAATAACTTTGGGGGGCAAATTTGATACTTTTTACTCCTTACCTTTGTTCATACTCTCCCTGCACCACTGCGTCCCAGTTCTTCGAAACATAGATTTAGTGACAATATTAATAACCACTAGCAGTCTCCTAGGTCCCATCTATTCCTCTTTTATACATTTCTGCCTATGGAAAGAAACTGTGATGATACAAAACCATCAAATGAATTTTCCCATGTGGTCAATCAGAGGGAAACAAACACTTCTGAAGAATTTGAACTTACAAAATATCAGTGTTTAGTTGCAGTAGGTAAATAAAATCAAGGTATTTGGAGACCTAGATTCAAATGTACTTCACTCTTAGATGCAGTAAGTTTGCCTCATGATTTGTAGATATATGAAGATTCATTTGGTAAATAATTACAGCTCTTGATCAAGAACAAATTAAACCTAGCAAATTACAAATTTACGGAAAGCAAAGCAGAAGAAAGATATGCTGAATTTTATTGGGGTTTTTTTGGTTTGATCTTGTTTTGTTTTGGTTTTTTTAATTAGTATTTTCAACCCCTGCCATGTTAGCCTCTAGTCAGAACTTCCAGTTTCCCAGATCTGCACTTTAATGAATTTGTTTCAATTGAAACTAGGAATAATAAAAATCACAGTTTTTTGTTTTTGTTTTTGTTTTTTTTTTTGTTTTGTTGGTTTTTTTTTTATAATGCAGTTAGATCTAGCTCTGCAGTGCCATGGTTCAATATACAAAACAGTAGTTTCCAGTCATGTAGTCACTGCATTTCTAAAGTGTACAAAGAATGGTTTCAAACATACACACACACATTACATATAGAAAGAGATATCATGCACATATGCAGAAAAAGAAAATATGCAAATATTTTAAAACATTCTTCAGGTCTTTCTAAGATGCAATGTCAGCTATTCATAAATATGCGTATATTTTAGTGTTTACATTATATAAATAAAGAAGAGCACACAAATACAAACATGTATATGTGTATACATAAATGCAATTTGCATGTACTGACAGGGCAATTATTGTAGCTTTTTCTTTTCATGTTTTCATTTTTTACAAATATGGTATGATAACCATAAGTGGAACGCTATTTATGCCTGTACAATTACATTTCAGTAATTAGACACGTAGAAAATTTTGCTTTAATGAAAAATACAATATCATTAGCCTTTCTGTATTTCTCTTGATATGACAGGCTTCCTAATATTAGGAAGTAAATACAGTCCTAATAGATGTTGAATTTATTGTCATTGCTCACCAAGTTCATTTTTTAACTCTATCTTTAGTCTTCAAATTTTGTGCCAGTCTTGCAAGAGGAATGAAAGAATAGTCTGTGGAGTCCCATTTGAAGCAGCAATCTAATGTATACTGCATTTATTGAATGGCCTTAAGATTGAGTTCATGTTTAAATGCAACAACCATTTACAGTCTTCATTTCATTCAGGACATTTTTGGAACAGACTGCACAGGAAACTGTTTGAATGTATGATGCCTAAAGTCTTGGAAAGAGCATTTATCAGCACACTCTGACTACCTTACTACTTCCATCTGTCCATGGCATCATAATTGGAATGCTGGGCAGAAAAGGCAGCCCAGGGTCATTGCTAGAAGAGCTCTGTAGCCATCTGCCCCAAGGGCAGGTGGAAATTGAAGTCAGCTGTAGTTCAGGTTGCACAGAAGGGTAATATTCAGCCCTGTTTTGGGATCACCTGGATCTTTTTATACCCTCTGAAATGGCTTCTGTAAGGCTGAGTATAGAAGCTGTAACTGTACAGCACCTTCTGCTTGCAATGAGATTGTAAACTGATGGTTTATGAACACCTAAAGGATTCATAAGAACAGCTTTCTTCAAAGAACAGCAAATCCCAATCTTTTGTCTAAAACTATTTGAAAATACATTTCGTCCTCTATAGCCATTTACAAATACAGATATTTATAAAATTTTTGTGGTCACTAAATTAATGTAATATACTGACATAAATCTTTCATATTAGTTTACAAAGTAAGTGAAAGTATATATAGCGTATAGACATACATGTACTGTATACATACATATAATTAAAAAGTTGGTTTTGTTCTATATTACATGAATTGCCGAGTTGAGTCTTTCCAGGGAGGACGCCTTGAACAGAGGAGCGGGGGGAAG